>NC_041378.1:5276137-5318637 GCF_900634415.1 Cottoperca gobio
ACAGAGACAGAGAGAGAGAGAGAGAGAGAGAGAGAGAGACAGAGAGAGACAGAGACAGAGAGACAGAGAGAGAGAGAGAGAGAGAGAGAGAGAGAGAGAGAGAGAGAGCCTCCTGTCACTGCAACATTTATCAGTAAGGTGTCACTTTCTTTCCCCAGTTAATTTAACCACAAGGCACATTTACAAATCCCAGCAGCAGTTAGGTGCACGTTACATGAATCAGCAAGGTAAACAGGGTTTACAGAGTGCGCAGAAGAAAACAACGGAGTATAATCAGTGCACACAGTCCAGCACCACACACACAATTTAAATATAAAGACCTGCGTGTATCGATGCTGCTGCAGGATTGTGAGGCGACTGACTCATGTGCAGACATGATGTAACACTGCCATCTACTGTTTGAAAATAATAACATATTAAATGTTAATGTCACTGAGTATTTGTTTTATGAGAGGGTGATTCCTTAACCAAAAGCAGTTGGTTTTACATAAAGTGCATTTTTAGTGCAGATCTGATATTTCATAGGATTTTACAGCTGTAATAGAATTAAATGGGGACTGTGACCTAATGTGATTTGCCAGGATATGTGAGGTGGCTGTGGCACCATTAGATGGGGAAATGAGTGATTTATAACATAACATAACAGGGGCGGTGCATATTTATTACTCCAGAAGTTTAAGTATTTGTTTAATTGCACCAGAACAATATGAGAAGACCTACTTTTATCAAGATTTACTAGATTTAGGCCTGCAGGTCTAAAAGGTCATTCGAGATTCAGAACCTGTTTTATTACCAAGTAGTGTTTGCACATACGAGCAATTTGTCTTGGCGTGTTGGTGCATAATGATATAAAATACAATCCAAAAGTCAAGAGATTTAACATAAATCGGAAACGTGGCTATAAAAATAGTATAAGAAATATGTAATAATGTGTGTTTTTAAAACGTGTAAAGGTTCACAGTTAAACATTTTGTGCATTATTGATGGAATAAAGGAATGCACAGATCCAGACATCCAGAAGACAAAACAGCTGTTGAATAAGGTCATGACCTCATGTCTGCCAACAACCGTCCATGACCAGAATGACAATATGTGACACCAATTATTAGCTGCTTACGGAGCTATCCTGACACGATCTTCACGGGTAATTCACACCTTCTCTTCATGTGACTCTCAAATGACCGCCACGTAACGACTCTCATGTGACACTGATAAGACGCATGAAATGTCTGGACACTCATTGTGAGTAAAAGCTTTTGCCTAGCATTTAATTAAAATGTGTTGAATACATATCATCTTTTTTTAATTAGCCTTACCCTCTGCTTTGTCCTACATGTATCCCCTTTTTTTACTTGATTAATTGTTGGATAATGCTCTTACTCTTTTTTTTTTTCTCAAACTTGTGTTAATCTGTACAAAACTAACACTGTTACATTGGGTCCCTCACAGTTGCCCTGTCTTTTCTAATTAAACACAGAATTTGGTTGTATTGGCGCAACGAAATCGAAAATTAGACAATATTTTCTCTTTATGAGATTTCTTCACTTGAACAGTTAGCATTACATCATTAAGGAAACTGGCGTATAAATTAAAATTGCTGGGTAATCATTTTAAATATAGTTTGTATAAATAAATTATATTTTCCAGATCATTTAGTTATTTATTAAAAACTGTGCTTTTAAGACCTGCTTTAACTAGTGTTACACTTTAGCAAACAAGTTGCTGTTTAAATACATTTATACCATGAAATGTGGCATGAAATTCTTGACATGCAAAGAATGTATCTCCGAGCCCAAAATGTCCAAAGAGAAATAATAATTGATGATAAGAATACCAAGATAATTGATGTAACGAATACCACAGTAATTATGCAAAACCTTGGAAAACGCTCTTTGTAGACACCGGGGGAATATACTGTGTATACATTTATCTGATGGCACAAAATCCTTGATCACAGCGTATGTCATTTTATATTGTGATAATGTTGGATATACAAACCTCACAGAAATTGCAGTTTCGTGGCATTTAATGCTCGATTATGATGAAACAAAATCACACAAAATGACTTATAGCATTTACTTGGAATCATTAAATGCACAACAGAATTGAGTAAAAACAACAACAATGTAATGATATCATCATGAGGTTAATATTCAGTAGCATTGATTTATTTGCTTGCAACTAGATGGCTGATTTTATACAGGCAAAGCTTCTCTCATAAGCTCCTGAATGTCAATACAAGATTTAATCAACTGCAGGGAAACATCAAAGTGGAAACAGCCTCACTTAATGCACACCAGCGAATCAATCAGCATACATCTGTTTCTGATCAGTCACAGCAAATGCTCTATTTTCCATCCAAATCCATCAGCCTCACACGTATATATTACCTGGCAGCTGCAATTAATCACACACTGAAACTAAATATAAAACGCTACTTGCGAACAGATTAGCAATGCGTTGATGATGCAGAATCGCAAACTGTTGCACTGCTCTTTAAACCAGCAAACAACTTTAAATATGTGATTACAAACAGAGCAAGCTGTTTCACCTTGAAGCACCTCACTTGTGCTTAAAATCTGCATTTTCACCATCTTCCTCAGAGTTTTTGTTCTGTTTGTTGCTTCTTGTTTTTGCCATGAGTATGTCAGTTCAGTACAGTTTCCACCCACTTCACTTTTACTTCATTTACTGTAATTTAATTGCTTTGTTAGTCTTCATCTGAAATGTGCCTTACAAACAGAACAAGCTCATTATCTGTGTGCGTGCAGCAGTGCCACCCTGTGGCGGTGACAGGGAATTCATGTAGATGAAGATGAATTTTAGGTTGATCCACCCTTGATGCTCTTCCGATACCTCATCAGACCTCACTATCAAGCCCTGAGTGAAGCCATTAACAGCAGGCTTGCAAAGCATACAATTAATAAAGTGATAATAAATCTTTTGGCATAGATAAAAAATATCATATGTGCCACCCACTCTTTTATTTTATGGTTTTATTGGTTCTGAGCTCATTCCAAAATGCATTAAAACCTTTAATTAGCAACTTCCTGGCAAAAAAAAGCCTTGTTCAATTTTATTTTAAAACTTTATAAATTTATATTCCACTTAATACTGCATGTTGTACATTTATCACAGCTCACTTGCCATTATTCTATTCAAAGTAGTTCAGTTACGTTGTTTTGTCAGGCCAGTCAAGTTTTCCACTGCCGCTGTTCAGTAAACAATGAAGGTAAGACGTCTCCATTAATCATTGCTTGCAACAGTCATGTTATCTATATAAACCATTATGTGAGTTAGTCATTATCGTCAGGATGGCCGAGCGGTCTAAGGCGCTGCGTTCAGGTCGCAGTCTCCCCTGGAGGCGTGGGTTCAAATCCCACTTCTGACAATGTTTTCTTAAATTTCCCTCGAGATCAATGAAGTATTTATGTGTCTATCTTGAATAGTACAGAAAGTAAAGCTAATGATACTGTCGCTCTTCACTGTGTAAATCTCTTTAACGGTAACAATACGTAACATGTCTGAAGACATGAACATAGGTTGTTTCATGTCAATGTAATCATTCATAGAAGCCGGTAAGTCGTCCTCATTTTGATAAACTACAAATGCCATGTAGATATTAAAAATACAAAATGTTCTCATGTTATAGTATATTTCAGTGCCAGTGCCCCACCAACAATCCTACATTATTAGGCAGTTGGATCATACTTAATATTCCAATCTATTGCCATTTCTCAAGTAAATTAGCCTTAGACTAACAACTCCGTGAGATGTTTTGTGTAAAGAGTTCAAGCTTACAAGAACCTGCTTTGCTAATCATGTTTCTTGAATGCAGGGGATGTTACTATCCCCGTAATGCTCTACCACAAAGCTCCCCGGCTAGAATTTAAATAGGGATGTTGCAGTTATGAATCTAAGATCTTAAACTTTATTCAATATATTTCTTCATTAAAAAAGTGTCACACACTTCATGAAATGTTTTGTAGCAGAGAATACAGTTTAACAAGTGCCATGATGATGCATTCCTCCTCAAGTGTTACAAATTAATATGGTAATGATATTCTAATGATACTCTAATGAGATTTTAATTATTCTGTTCCATTTTGCTTCTGTCAAAGCATGAGAAGCATTTCGTGAGGCATGAAAAGTAACACTTGCCCCAATATGCATTTGTGCGAGTCTACTTACAGAATCGCTGCCCAAATCTCTGATTTTATTTTTATTTTTCTAAAACAAATTTGCAATTCAGTCTGATTATTAGGCTACATTTTCATATATAATGCAACATCAAACACTTGGCGCTCCATATCCTCCATGCTGATTCTGCGTCATTCCGCTCCAGCTTTTCCTTCTAGGTGAACAAAGTTCACATGTTCTCCTTTGGAAATTCTTCCTCAGTGTCTCAATCTGAAAAGGTCAGCAAAGACAAAAAAAAAAGGTCAGGAGTGATCGACCTGCCTCGGCCCACGCTGAGAACAACACTGATGATGGTATCACAGCTGACTGTCACATTTATATTGTGTACGTGTGGTTGGGAGGGTTGTGGTTGTGGGTGCAGGTGTTTCTCTGCAGCAGTGCATGTACCGTTGTGCATGCATATGTTTTTAAGTGAACCGTTGAACCATGAGTCATTTACCTGGGTATGAGATTAAGCCTGGTTGACGAAACAAAACTCAAAGGTCTTCTGAGTCATATTTCTTTTTTTAACTAACGCCTACATTGCCAAGGAATTGCTGGCGCCCGGTTCTTCCCCTCCCCTCACAGAGACACTGCACTGAGGCCTTTGCACCACATGAAGGCGCTACTGCATCAGCCTTAGGAGTCAAGACCCGCTACGTGAGCCGGAAAATATGTGTGTACCAAACGTAGGTGGTGGTTGTTATTGTGATTCAGCTCCTCGCCACCGGAGTGAGACCTCTCAGTGGCACGCTGGATATATATATATTTTAAAGATGGATGGGAAAACAACAACAAATTAAAAGCCTTTGAGTATTATGAATTTGATTTAGTGGCTTAATTCTCAAGTGAGTCTGAAAAACATCCACATGCAGTAGTTCACAGAGAGTGGTACAGTAAAGTACATGTTCAAGGGCAAACAAATTACTGCCTGAAAGCCTGTTTACTGTTTCACATCACCCCTCTCCACACACACACACACACACACACACACACACACACACACACACACACACACACACACACACACACACACACAGTCCTTGGCTTCTCTTTTCTTTACTTTTGATATTCAGTACTCATCTTATAAATTATACTTTACGTATGCTGGAAGCAACACGTGACTGCCATTAGAAATTGTACAAATTGTCAATTAAATCAAATATGTTGTAATTGACTGTTATATATTTTCTACATTTTTACAGTTGTAACTGTGTTTGTGCTCTTACAACAAGTGTCTAACTGCACAGAGTTTTGTTTTTACCTGCCCAGGTACTGGAAAATCTGGTTCTGAGGTGTGGTGCCCAATATGTACAAGAAATTACCTTTAAAAAAAACGTCTTTATTTGAAACAAGAGCATTATGAAAGCTCTTTCACGTTCAGTCTCTTTGTTCTCACCTCACACACTTTTCTTCACTTGTGTGGGTGTTGCAATGGGGATTTCCCCTAACTGTTGTGTCCCCAAGTCCACATAATGTGACTGTATGAGTACATGTTCAGCCCACTAATGTGATTGCAACAAGAACCTTTCTGGCTGACAGATAAAACTCAAATCTTGACATCATAATTTGGAAAATCTGTCTAAACTGAGCATCTGAGCGAATCCCCAGTGTCCTCAACATAGTAAGAAAAAGAAAAAGAAGAAATGTTGCCTCATCCGTCTAGACATATTCCCAACTGCCCTGAGTTTATCAAGAAAAATAAACACATTGTGTATCAAATATATTTGGTTTCCCTTATTGATCAAATGAGAAATAATCGATGTATGCTGATTATGTTGAAGAAGAGAATCTGCAGCCAGAAATCGTACAGGTTGTAACATGAGTGAAGGAGTGCTGCTCTTGGGAAACGAAAGGAAACATTATCACTTTCAAGCACTTCAGTGTATAAGACATGCAATGCTGTGCCAGTCTGAAGGTCAAGCACAGTGTCACCCTTCAGGGGGAGGGGGGAGTTGTACCCTCCTTCGCCCCGGTGGCACCAGGTCTGTCTGTCTATGAGCCCGACTGCAGTACAACAACCTGACACTGGTGTGCGCACTGCAGCTTCAACTCCATCATACTGCCATCAGGAATCAAGGCAGCCAGTGAGAGCCAGACACTATCAGGAAATCAGACCACCGTGCCTTCAAAATAAATGTCCCAAAGATTAAACACCAAAGAAAGAAGGTCATTTTTATAAAAGTATGAATTTAAGTTGAAACGATTGACTAAAAATAAAGTTCTGATACAATTTTAGTCCCACATTTTAAGAAAAGGAAATAAAGACTTATTTTGCAAACATATATATAGATAAGTATAGTATTTTTTATATTATTAGTAGCTATTAAATAACTAAATAACATAAAGTGTATAAGGTTTAAGTAGGACTACTCATCTCACCATAGACTGCATAACATAACTCACCTAAATGAGACTTAACAAAATAATACACAAACTTTTCCGCAGTGTAAATAATATAATTAGCATAAAACAAAAATGCAAATTATAATTCTCGAACAGCTGCACCAGTCAACTAACTAAATAACTCCAAATCTAGCTGTTGATGATGAGTTACACACTATTAGTTTGAAAAGTTACGACCGGATATGAAGTCCCACCCCCCTCCCTCCACCCCTCTCTGGTCTGCATTGACACCGGCCATCCAGCAGATCCCCACAGAGCAGCCTCGACTGCCGTATTCAAAGATCCCAGCGCTCCCAGTTCCTGCTTCCGCCGCAGCCTTTCTACTCAATTTTCTGGAGCAACACATCTCGGCTGCCGTTGCGTCAGACCCGGTCTCCGCAGCCCCCGGTCGGATGCCGCTGGAAGCCGGTGTATCATGTCAAGGTAGGGGGATGATAACACTGCTTCATGGCGGAAATGTAGGAGCTACGGAGGCTCAAGCTCATAGATTCCCCCCGCTACATCCCGGCCTGTTGACTGCGTCGCTGCTGAGCTCACGGTGACCAAATAGCGGTCACGGTGGGTAGGAATTTCTGGTCCCGTTATATTAGCACCGTTACTCGGATATGCTTTTGCTGTGCTTTCAGAGGGATGTTCCGTTGATACTTACGGTACGTTATATCCACACAAACTACCCTGCGGTTCTCCCTTTGTTGCTTATTCGCGTTGGGATAGCAAGTGGGCATGTTTCAAAAAACAATTTACACAGTGTATCCGCGTAAACTGGCCACGGGAGTTAGCCTGAAACCTGTTCCACGACCGCGGCGTTACCTGCACCGTGCAGCGGGAAAGAAAGGGTGTTAAAGTGGCTTTATTCGGCTGCCGTTATTTAAGGCTAAATGCATCAACAGTGCTATGAGCGTGTAGCCTATAAGCTAGCTGTCTGTGTGCGTTTGTTTTCTGCTGGTTCGTGGGTTTACATGACTTTCTCGCCCCTTACATGAGAATGGAATGCATTTGTCTTGCACCCCCTCGCACACAACGTGGAAATAAAGACGCATGACACTGGGGAAGTGTCTCTGACAAGTGTGTGTGTGTGTGTGTGTGTATCTTCCACTGTGTGGCGAGCAGACAAAGCAGATGTCTGTGTTTCAGCCAAGGTGCACTGTTGCTAGTATCAGGGAATTGCTTTGTAATAATAATCACCAGAGTCAGGCGTGCGTTTGTTTTCAGTATCGGGACGTGCGGGTCATTTGTAATAAGACCTTCTGATAGGTGGAAAAAACAAAACGGATGAGCTCAGTCCAAGCTTCACCTTCACCACAGCAGGGCAGTCAGAGGGAGCAGACAGGGTGATTTCTGCTCCCCATCCCCTCCTCTCACACACACACACACACACACACACTCACACTCACACACACACACTTTACAAAGCTGATGATAAAACAGATGCAGACAGTGTATGTGGTTCTGTGTTCAGTGTAGCTCGACTGATAGAGTCTGGCGTCAGTGCTGGTAAAGCTAGAGGTTAAAATCCCAGCAGGGGCAACTATTAGATTAAAGATGTATGCCTTCCTGGTGATGAGTGCCACCAAATACATTGTGATGAATCTACAAGCCATCCTCTCAGTACACGGTTGGGTGTAATACTGTCATGATCTCAGAACTGAAGCATGCCAAGGAACAGTATGATGTAAGGCTCTTTTAAATCTTATTTAATGACAGATTCAATGGATGATAAGTGCAATATCTTATTGCTTTCGCATGGAATCGATGTGTGATATGGATGACGTATGGCTTTTTTTTGTCCTGTTAACTGTAGTATTTTATATCACTTAGTGTCTGCAGGTGATATTATAGGACATATTTCAACTCTGTGTTTTTTTTTTTTCCCGTTTTTTCTTGACATCATATTGTCTGACGATAAATTATGAGCCCACGGTGTTGTATAGTGCCACAATTATCCCTCAAGTTTCGATCCATTTTGCAGCCAATATCCATTGTGTCCTCATTTGAATTGTAGTTGCTGACAAGGGAGAAACCCAACACCAATGGACAACCAATGCATCATTAATGTTATCTAATAAAGTCAGCCTGGGTAACGGGAAGCAGATTGATTGAGTTAGTAGCCCTTACCCATTCATGAATAAGTAAACAGCCATATATATTGCGGTGACAGCGGTCTGTGCCATGGCAGGGGAACTCTGTCTTGGATTCCAGAGGAATGTGCTGCTTTAGATAGACTTCTGTTTGAATTTGAACTGTTTTCAAACTGTCAGGGACCAATTACTCTACATAAAGCAAAGCGACTCATGCTTTGGCAACAATTTGCTTTGATCTGGGCTTTGCCATTTTGGGAATGAATAGGCATAGCCATGGGGTGGACTCATTTATATCAGCCAAGTGCAAATAATTACATTAAAGCAGTTCATTTCAGGCTG
Organism: Cottoperca gobio; assembly: GCF_900634415.1. NCBI lineage: Eukaryota > Metazoa > Chordata > Actinopteri > Perciformes > Bovichtidae > Cottoperca > Cottoperca gobio. The sequence goes on from NC_041378.1 coordinate 5,285,143, forward strand.
TGCAATTTTGATGAAGCGCTTTAAATGAAATAGTAGCGATAACGTTCAAACTCACCCTTGAAATTTCCTTGGCAGGTTTGAAGTTTATTGCAGAATACCTCCCAGATTGTGTTGTTTCTGCTCTTTGAGTTGATTGCATTGGACACATGTTGTATTCTCTACCATGTAGCTACTGAAACACATGATACTGCATCTATAATACAGGAGATGGTGCTTTCTAGAGAGGTAGGGCCCCCCCACCCTGCCTCTCTTGAGCTATTTTCTCTGGTTCCCCTTCCCTCATTTCCCTCCCTCTCTCTGCCCTTTGTGCTTCCACCTTCCATGCCTCATGCCACTGTCTGTCTTCATTTTTGACTAATGAGTTCATTAAACATATTAGTGTTGCTCTGCCAAAGAGGTTAGATGCGGTGCGCTGAGCAAAACTGGGCGGTGACTCATTTCATAGTTTTATCTGTATTTAACACTGCACATTTGTCACATGGCAAGCTCCATTTCTCTGTTTGGTTTAGCGCAGCAAGCCACTGCCAAAATGAGCCTTTTTTTAAAATAGCAGTTGGATTTGTTTTTCATTTCAATTCTGTCTGCAATACCAGCCTTGTCACCTGCACAGCAAGTGCCTCTGTTTGCATGAAAAGCCATTCTAATTTCAAGCATCACAGTGTTTTGGCTCACTGTAAAGTGTGTGTATAATACTTGATATTGGCTTCAGTGTGCTGTTCATACATCCCCTTTTTGCACCCTGTCGTCCTAGATATATCCTTTTTTTTTTTATGAAAACATCAGAGGGATGGGAAGAGAAGGCTGAATAGAGCTATGGAGGAAACAAACAGCACATTTTGAAGACATGTTCCCAGTTTGGGGGCCTCATGCTACAAACACAAAGAACATTGAAGTGAAGAGGCTATGCAAGACACAGCAATGCTTGTAAGCAAGCTGCAGTAACAATGTTACCAAAAGAGAAAGGCTCATCTGGAGGCATTGTTTTGTTGGTATTGTTAATCTCTGTGCAGGATATTTCTGCATCCCAATTCCAGACAATGTACTGTAAATAGAGCAGAAGCCATTGAAAAGAAGCGTTTGCCTTTTTGTTGTATCTGCTTTGAAGAAGACTGAACTTATTGCATATGGATACATGAACACACACCCATTTCTGAGTCTTATTATTAAACACTTGCTCTGCCAAGAAAAGAAAGATTAAAAAGTAGCTGGTTCATGGATATGGTTCAGTGAGCAATGTCCAGTGCTGGCATTTTTTATATGAGAGTGGTGCTTAATGTCTGTTTTCTGTCTCCTCGAGCATCTAGGCTTTTGAAGACCCCAGTAAAGAAATTTGAAAATGATCATTAACCTCTCAAGATGTTAATGACTTTGTGGAGAATCTTGGTGACGTCTTGTGCGTCAACGTAGGGACCGTGGAGCTAACCCACTGCGTGCCATGTGCGGGAACATACCTGTAGTCTCTAGTTTCTTGTAAGCGTGCACAATGCTGCCTCTCTAAATGGCACAATCTGTAGGAAAAAAGGCCTTTCTGGCATCACTCTTCTCCTGCTCTCATCCTACCGGAGGGCCATTATTATCTGTATTGTAAGACAGAGTGTCTGTCTAGTGATCGTAAGAGCCAATCACAGGGCGAGTGTGGGGCAGGTTTCCATGGAGAAAAGCGAGCCGGGCTGTGAGGCTGCTGATGCTGCTGATGCTCAGCTTGAGCAGCGTAGCCTGATCCAGGCTGATAGCATTTCTACGGCAGCGGGAAAAGAAAAGGCCCCAGCAGGCCTGCCCTGCCGTCTGCCTGTCCAAATGTCTCGCTGCTTGTCTACCTGTCTTACTCAGCTGAATGTCTACAGACAGTTGGAAGAATGGGGAGTTCTGAATAGGAATGCAGTCAGGCAGGCAGAGTAGGAGCTTGCCCCGATAGCCATGTGGCATCAGATTGGATTTGTGTAGGGACTGGATCACATAATGCCTTAGCCACAGCTGTCTTGGGTGAGTTTGGAGGATGTGCAAATATGTATTGGGTTTGGGTTGAGGGCTAGACCAGTCAGAGATCCTGACCTAAACTCTCCCTCAAAGAGCGCTGTTTGGCCCTGCAGGGAGGCTGCCCAGCCTGCAATGCACTCACATCACACATGGTCTGTGTGTGTGCTTGCTTTTGCTGTATCTCGGGAAGTTATTGCTGCTGCAGCCGGAGCTTGGAAGTGGGTCTTACGACATTTCTTCTCGGCTCATTGGAGCCGTCCAGAAATAGGCATGTACCCATCCACATGCAGCGCTTAAATTCTCCTTCCCCTTTTTTTTTTCTCATTTTCAGTAAGAAGCACTTAACTGCCCCTTGTTGCACAAACGCCCATGTTCTTTTACATTCATTGGTGTATATGCATATATTTCAACATATATGTCTGACATTTATTCTAGTTTGTTACAGTGTCTTTGTGAATGCTCCGCACCAGAACAAGAAGGATGCAGTGAAATTTGTGGCGCCTCCTCTGCGTGAGGAACAATATTCACATTGGTATGACACACAGTGAGAATTTTTAGCTCAACATAAGTTGCTGAGGGACTCGCTGTGGGACACAAACAGGCCCCCCTCTCCCTGCCAACCACCCACCCACCTACCCACCAAATCCCCTGATGCTTGGAGCCTATGGCCCATCAAACAGCCTTGTCAGCCCCTCTGAGTCCCCAGCTCAGGCCAGGATCAGAGCAGGCATGCAGGGCTGGAGGGATTCAAGGATGCTGCTAAAAATGCTCAGCCGCATGACAAGATACTGCACTGTCTGGGTCTTATTCACCCCAAAGCATCAAACTTAAAACGGAATGTAAACCTACTTTGTTCTCTAAAGGACTCTTTCTAGCATGGGAGCCTTCTGGAAGTGCAAACCCACACTAGTGGCATCTATGGATGGAAGGGACAGAGATTTGGAGTGTAGAAGAGGCAGATGGGTACGGAGGGGAAATTAGGAGAGAAGAGAGAGGTAGTAATTGGGACAGCTGTGCAGCTTGAGGCGTAAGCAGTCAGATCACCCACCTCACTCCCATCCCTCCACCCCCCCCACTCTCCCCATCCCAAAAAATAAAAAAGACCGCCAAAGAGCCAGATGCTGGCCATTAGGATCACAGTGACAATAGCCCAAATTCATTCTGCAGCCAGAACACAGAATGCACAAGCCCACAAAGACACACACACATGGGGATAGAAAAGAACAAGACTATGAGTGCATCTGACAGAATGGGTGCATTTCCCACACTTGGGTAGAAAGGTTGTGTGACAGGTTTGCCTCTGTATGGGGGGGGGGGGGGGGGGTTTGTGGATATTCTTCTGTTTTCAACAGGAAGCCCAAATTCCCAACAGCCACTCCACCTCTACCCACACACATGAGGACTATTGAATGGCCTCCATTTAGCTTGTGGTATCTGATCCAGTACTGGAGAGAATTGGGTGGCCTGTGTTTGACCTCCACACAGGTCCGGAGAGGGTTCAACCCCGGGCCCCTGGAAAGTGGGACCTGGACCGCGATTAAAGGCCTGCTTTATCTTTCTCACAGGCAGGCTATGTCACTGGTGCCAGTCCTGCTTCCTGGAGGGTTTGATTGTATTGTGTGTGTGTGTGTGTGTGGGGGGGGTGGGGGGGTGGTATAAGGGGTGGCAGGGGTGTTAGTGGCTATTGATCCCCAAGGGATAAATTTATCTCTGTGACCTCCATTGCCAGGTCAGAATGTAAGGTCAGCAACACTACGTGGTCCTCGTAGCTGAAAGGGACTCAGTGTTTTGCTTCGCACTAAGTCCCCCCACGTCTGTGTCAAGTTCAGAGAAGGTTGAGACGGTTAATGTACATGTGTCCATCTTGGTAGCTATCAAAGAGTTCATTGTAAGTGTGTGTGTGGAATGTACAGTGTGTGTTACCAACTGTTGGTGGTGTACGGCGGCGACTGAGAGGATTGTGAGGGATCGTAGAGGATTGGCCTGATTGGATTTTCGTTGCAGGAGTCCTGTCACCTGGCTCAGCAATAGCGCTCTGGAACACAGCAGGGTAGCAATCAGACAGCAGTCACACTGTGAATATACAGCACAATCTGCATTTAGGCACCGCAGATACAAACAAGTCAAGTCAATTGTGTTCATATAAGCCTAGCCCAATGTCACAAATCAGAAGTTTGCCTCAAGGGGCTTCACAACCTGGACCAGGTGTAAAGACGTGTTTTTAAGTTTGGATTTAAAGTCCCCTGTATTCTGAGAGCAGAGAGTGCAGGATGGACTAATAATGTTTTAGGAGATCAGACAGGTTCCAAGGGGCATGCTCATTCACTTTAAATGATGAATGATCAATGCTTACACCGGCAGGAATCCATTGTTAGTCAGATCGTGATGCTAATTTCTCCAATAAGTATTCTCAAAAGAACAGAATGCAATGCAGCAACAAGACATTTTGTGTTCTGACGAAAGTATACTATGCTCCCGAGCTCTTAAATGCTTACTATGTTATTTTCCCATATATATATATATATATATATATATATATATATATATATATTATATATATATATATATATATATATATATATATATATATATATATATATATATATATATATATATATATATATATATATATATATATATATATATATATATATATAAAAAACCGAATAAAACTGCTGTTTTGTTCCATTGAGTTTGTCTAGTTTTTCTGGGATTTGTTGAAAAGCACTCTGGGAAATATAGGAAATCACTAACTAAAGTCAGATAAGACGAGGAAGGTTGAAAGAAACAAAATCAACAACAAAACAATTATAAGAATCACAGAATAACTCCTGGAATGCATTGTTCATCACATATTGATGCTTTTCAACAGTGTAAGAGTATCTGAGGGTGGATTATTCTTTCCAGTTCTTTTCTCACAACTCTTCTTTCGGGCTGAGGTGGATATAATTAAGGACCTCAGCAAAGAATCAGGGTGGTATTGGTGCTTCTACTTTTGTTTCCTCAAAGAATGAAGTATAAATAAAATATCTGCATGTTCATTGTACAAACGGAAGGATGCATCATGATCCTCCCACAGTGATTTGACATTCATACCGGTGCAATTTGCTCTCCCAAAGAGAGCTACATCTGCAAAATGTGGCCAAAACATCACATCAGCATTATTTTTGGCAGTTGAAGAATACATTTAAGGATATATTAAGTTAATAGATGGGACTTGAAACGATTCCAGGAGCCTTCCATTTGGATGATTGTGGGAATATCTCCCGTCGGACCACTCGGTGATGTCCAATCTCTTGTTTCTTAATGATGTTTCTGCGTATTAAGGAGTCCTGTGTGCCAGAGAAATCTCAATCCCAATGTCTCAGTCATTTATTGAGTTATAAAATGAATGTTTTATTCTCATGTTGCTGGCTTTGCATTATAGGTATTGCATTAATTTGTACTGCAATATCAATGGGAATTTGTCCAACGCAGACGGCAGTAGCAGTAACGTACATCTCCTACTTTCAACACAACACAGAACTCATTGGCTGCCAGTGTGTTTCCATCAAAAAAGGAGATAACTGATGTTTCCCTTCTAAAATAAGTAAATACAGAAGTGAAAAGGCCCGGTGCATTCTTGCGTAAACAGTAACTATAGTGTTGAGGGTAAATTGAGCTGTACATTTGCTAGAAAATCTGATCTAATCTAAAAAAGTTAGACTTTTTATCTGTGTAACATGCCACATCCTGGCTTCTACTATCTTTCGTGTAACCTTGCAGAACGTTTTGTTTTTACAATAAAGAAACGGACGTCTTCCTGTGTTGTATTAACTTTTGAGAGTCTGCAATACAACCTAAACCATCTGTCTACAGGATCTAATCTCTCTCAGCAAAGAGCTAGTGACTGATACAGGGGAGGGTTAAGGATTCTCCAGTGTCTCTGAAGCATCAGTCAGACATAGTGTATCTATAGTTTAGCCGGTTGCATGTTGGGGGGTGTGTGATTTTACCAGCATGAGCCTGAGCCTCAAGATTTTGAAGAATCTGTCTGAAGGGCAGGAGGATAGTGTGGTCTTTTATCAGTTTGGGATTTGGGAGGCACAGTTGCCGCTTCTCTTTGATGCTTCTTAATGCTCCACGGTCCAAAGAAAGGGGAAAATAACAAAATACTCTCTAATACTTACTGTTTCTTTTTCTCCTCCCTCACTTCCTCGTGTTCCTATTTTGGTCCCTCCTTGCTGTTTCTTAACTTAACTTAACAGCTTGGGTTGTCAACACTGCAACTTTAACACTTTCTCTGCTAAAGTCTCGGCAGGTCGAGACTGTAAACCCTGCAGGACGGACCTCTTGTCCAAAGCTAAAACCTGCACTTCGATCCCAGTAGGGACATTTTTACCTTTCTATTATTCATAAGTTGGGTGGGTATTTGATTTTCAATATTTGTTTTTGTTAGTTCTTTAGCCCTCTGGATTACAAACATGCATAAAACGTGCCAAAATGTGTTTTTTTCAATAACAAATAATAATACAAACAAATATACTTTAGATTGGTGGAATTCTTAAACTTTTCCAGTTTAATTTTTTTTTAATTCAACTAAAGGACGCGTATTGCAGCGCTATGCCGTCCATCTCCGCCAAGAACGGAGAAATATCTGGCTGATCCTTCCCAAGTCATGTCATGGAGACGATCAGAGCCAGAGCCGCCGTTGGTTGTGTCGTAGCACCGCCCCCGGCCAAAGCTTTGAATATTCGCTAGTGATTACTATCAAAGCTTTGAAGTACAAAACATGGTATTCGGTGCAGCCACAGCTCCCAGTAAGATTCATAAAACAACCTTCATCAGCACAAGGGTTTGAGGTTCAGTAGCATTTTATTGAATCCGAATCCAGAATCAAATCCACTTATCAAATCTCAATCCTTCCAAATTCCTCTTCATTTACAAGTAACTACAGCTAATAAAAAAAGTAACGAGGAGCAATAAATGGTTCGATAAGAGATCCTTTAGCATTGGAGCCGACTGGGAATGGGATCCAACTGGAACCGGCTATCGGACTGCAACCTCAATCAGCATATTTCTACGATGCATCCTGCTGCTTCTGCACGCTTGTTGATGCTCCTCAATCCTCCTTCAGTATTTATCAGAGTGGCAGCACTGGCATTCACCAATGGCAAAGCCCTTGGCAAACCAGCATGAGACCATTTGCATCCGACATGCCTGTCATGTAGCCCCAGGGGTGTTGCATCACACGATGTCGCCAACCCCTCCTTCCTCTCTTTTCATGTTGTCGTGGCACCATCCTCCACCACAAGCCCACTGCTCCTCATTGCCAGTGACATCAATGCAGAGGGGACTTTAAAGGGCCCGCTCTGCAGACCCATTCCTCAGCTTTAGCTGTGGTCTGGGAGAGCAATAACAACATGCCAGTCAGATATAAGAGCGCTTAATAGGACTCAATGAGATGACACAGCAGTCCAAGGCCTATTATGCTCTTGGAGATGTGGGACAGAAGAGGAGAGGAGGGAGAGAGCAAGCGCAAGTGGCTGACCACATGCCAAAAATCATAAAACATTTCTCAAGGAAACGGCATGGAAGTGTGCCAGAAGACTGGATTGACAGGATGTAGGTAGTCTGAACCAATGGGATGCATACGATCTGTCTGTCTGGGACCCAGAGCTAGTGTTGACGAGGATGAAGGAGACACTCGTGTGCCAGCCACACTACCAGCTTTTCAAATATGCATCTGTAAAATAACTGTGTGACAAGCTGCTCCAGAAACAGAAAACAGCCTCCCCTAGCCTGGTTTTTTTTTTTACTTTTCTTTGATCTTGTGACAACAGCAAAGAATTGAAGTTGGCACATCAACTCAGTGAAAAGCTTTAAACACCCGGCGAGGGCTTTGCCTGCTCACTTTGATTTGTGGAGTAAATGAAGGATTATTATAGATGAATCCAGTGTTATGGTTGTCCTCCAACTCTTGATGTTTAAACAAAAAACTAAAAGAGTGCAACCACCTGAACTGCTGTGCTGTCACCTTAGAGGATGAATGAGGCAAACCGCAACCCTGTATGGCATACTAACTCATCATTATTCCACATTCACCGCATAGAAAACATGTTATTGAGAGTCATAATGGTACCCCATATTTACTGCAGAATAATGTACCCTGTCTGCATTTCAGAGCTAATTACATGCACTTGTACTTGTACTTGTCCCAGTAAGTGGGGGAAGTCTTGACATGGAGTGGGTCAACCATGGCGAAGGTCAAGCTGTGAGGGTCAAGCTTTATCTTCAAGCTTACCCTTCTTTTGGGAAAACTGACCCATCCACTTGGTTTGAAATAACAAAATGCCTTTCGCACTCTTTTTTTTTTTTTTTGTTCCTAGTGGCATCATCGGCCTCACTCTGTCTTTGCTCCCCTCTGGCAATTGGCGCCCTAATTGAGGCGCTCTTGAGCCATGTTTATCACCGTGGCAACGCTGCCCTACAGATAATCATTGTCTTGTGGATTAGCATAACAACAGAGGAGAGGCTTTGCTTTAATTCCACTAACACTGGACCAAGCTCCTTTTGTGTCGGCTCGCCTGCGGTGCTTGTCTTAACTGGGATTAAAAGCATGGGCTGCAAGCGCCCACCAGGCGCCCACACTGCGCTCCCAGTGCCCCTGCCTTAGTACTCGAGTGAACCTTCTTCGTGTCCTTGGATGTTTCTAATAAGCAAAGCCAGAAAATCACAATTTTTTTTATTATGAACCCCTTTCCTGAATGTTAAACTTTAGCACTCCAAAACTATTGCCACTACCTATACTCGCAGTCAGTCAACACAAAAAGAGATTTACCCTCTTTGTGCCATCCTGGCCTTTTCTCAAAGAACTGAAGTTGACAAGGCTATACCCTTTTTAAAAGCTAAAGAAACACACCTTCCAACTTTGTCCAATCAGCTTGTAACATGCTTTGTACCAAATGGTTTTACTGTTCTTCATGTATAAGTTCATTATCTACCTGATTGCTTTCTTTAGCAGAAAGTTACTTTATCCTTGAATGTGTGCAGAAACTCTGTGGCCTCTCTGAAGTTAATTGTTTGTGTAAGCACAGTGTTCAGTGTCATCCTAAAATGCCTTAAGTCAAAGGTTTTTTTAACTTTCTTCTGAACAGCCACAGTCAAAGGTGGGGTGCAAAGCTTTCTGTCATAGAAAGGTATGGGCGAGGGGATTTCAGATGCTATTTAATGATCCAACAATCACTTTGTCTGATACATACTGACACCTCCTTTATTGTAAATCATACATTATTAAACACCCAACTGTAAGACTTGAAAACATTGAACAACCATGCAGAACTGCCTGGCTGGTTTTCTGAGAGGTGAGTCACAGTTAGTAGCAAGTAAAATTGGTTGGCGGCAAGTGCAAGGAGAAGAGGCAGGCGTGTAGCAGGAGCATGCCATGCTGTCCTATCCCGATCTGTCGGTGCAGTGCAGTAGGGACGCCGCAGGAGACTAGGTGTAAACACTTGTCTGTTTCTGCTGGAAGAGGGGAGAGGGGAGGTTGGAAGGGGAGACGGGAACGCGAGGGGTGAAATGGGGGCAGCCACTGACCCGTAAACACATGAGATTAAGAGGAATAATAAAAAGGGGTCATGGCAGTGCTTCCCTAATATGCGTGATAATTTAAAGACGCTCCAAAAGGAATGTGTGTGTGTGTGTGTGTGTGTGTGTGTGAGAGGGGGAAAGAAAGATACACACATCAACAATCTCCATGGAGGATTCCTGTGGTTAGGCAGTCTCGACTTCTCAAGCAAACAAGTGGTGAGGCGTGCAAAAGGAATTTTAGGCCCTCTCAAAAAGATGACCACACAAATGCGCAAGTGTGCTGCTTTAAAAGATTAGCAGAGTGAGAGACACACACACACACACATAAACGCACACATACAAAAACACTTTTTTGTCTTTTTTCTTTTCTTTTGTGGCATTGTAGATTCACACTTTTTCTTGTGGCTGACATTATCTAAGTATGCTTTTCTTTGCCGGGCTTCTTTCCAGGCTAATTTGCCGTGTTTAAGGCCACCGACCCACCAGCCAGCAGTGTTTTAATTCAGTTTAACTTTGCAGTGCCAGTTCTTGGCAAGGCCACGGCAACATAACATAGCCAGTAGCTCTGGATAACATTCCTCTTATTTTTGAGCGACTGTTGAGGACGCTCGGATGGGATCGTTCTTTAACCCATGAATCAGACAACAATAGGGTAAAATCCAAATAACTAACCGCACTGTGGGCTACTTGTATTCACCTCCAATGTGGTGTTGTTTACAAGTGGTGGGGTGGAGGGTGAGTGGTGCAAGGCAGGCTGCTGGAGCAGGTGACATCTGTGACCAAACACAGCGGTGGATGCCGGACACATGCTCCTTCCTCAAAGGCTACTGGCATCCTATCTGCCTCATTGGGCTCATGCCCACACGCATGCCCTCAAACACACACACATTTTAAGTACTTCATCTCAATGAATACACTGTACATAAGGTTATCTTGGAACAACCATGATTCAGCGTACCTTTAGGGTATAAAGGCTATAAAAATAAGTTCCCCTTACAAAGTCCCTTTTGTCTCTTACAGTACTGGGGAGATTTAATCTTTAATTTGAAGCAGTTGACCTACACTCTCGAGCAGCTACTCTGTGAACATGTCAGACTGCCACACATCACAATCATCAGCTTTACAGAAAATGACCTCCCGATATGTACAGCTAGAGCTGATACTAGGTCAGTTTTTATGCCTCCCACACAAATATAATGGAAAAATCATCTCAGGCATGGCTGATCTTCGCTGATAGAACAGCACACACACTTGCATACGCACACACATAACACATACTGTACATACAAACGTGCCTAAATTGGTACTTTCTCCAGATTAACAAAATGACAATCAGATGATTGATCTTGCTTGCTGAGTTATTAACCCTTTTATATTTACCAAGCCATTAGCTGCCTGATAATTGAACTGTTAATTAAAATAAAGGACCCAGTTTCCCCCCATTGAGTTCCAAACTCCACTCACTGTGCTGAAGATCATTATATGTAGTAAAGAGCACAATACTACCACTTCACCCATTGTCCCTCCATTACCATAGGATTGTTCAATATACTGTATTTCCAGATATTCAACATGTCATTAAAGGTATTGTAATCTTGCAATAAGTCAACATCTATTATTGTCTAATTTTCTTTTTAGCGGAACGCTTTATAATTTATCACACACTTTTTACATCAGCTCTCCTTCACCATATTGCCCATCCTGTTTCCTCCCCTCTCCCTGGAGGGAGTGTGTTTCTTCTCCTGGTTTCGCGTTGCATTCTGATAAAGTAGACTCTCCCTCTGATGTCTTTTATCTCTTCTCATCTCCTGCAGTAAAGGCGGTCTCTGTTTGTTTTATGCTTCCTGCTCAGTTTTTTCCTCTTTCCATTCTTTTTCTCTCTCTCACCTCTCTGAGGTGACGCCCAGTGCCTCGTCCCAGCACCGTGTGCAATGGATCAAATTTGTCAGAATGACTTAATGGTGTGCTGACCCGCCTCCTGACCCCTCGCTGTTTATCAAATCCTATCATATATTGTAGCTAGATACCCCCTGCACACTCTCCCATTCTGTGAGAGGTATAGATTTGTTGCTCCACATCTCTGGCAGTGCAGTACTCCTGCTTGCTTACTGCCGTTGACAGAGTGTGTGTCCAGTGCAGGCTACGCTTGGCTGCATCAGAGTAATGCTGTTGGCTAGCTCACATCCAGCAAACAAACAACATATATTATATTGGAGGCAAGGAGAGTGGTTCTATAGCCAAGGGGCTTCACTATGTATTTGTTTGTATGCATACTTGTGTGTTTTTGAATGATTGTGTTAGCGTGCACGTTGACCTACAATGTAGGCGCCACTGAAAGAAGCTATAGACCCAGTCTGTGTCAGACCTGCTCTAACCAGGCTGAAGCCAGTGGTGTAAAAACAGCAACGTCGAACTTGCCAGAAGTAGAAACATCAAATGTTTCCGTTCTGCTACCTGAAACACAATAATGAATGTTCTGATGCAGACTGAGTAGGAAGGCACCAGTGCTGATGGTACAGATACTGTCGGTGCACCTCTGATGTGAGTCCAGTTGCACTCGGGGCTGCATGTCCTGCTTGCAAAGGATTTGACTGGTCTAGCCTGCCTGCCTGGATGTCCACACTGTGGAGTCTAACGCCAACACTGTGCTCTATTTTCCTTCACTAGCTAACCCAAATGCCCCCTTCTGTCTGCTGAAATGACAGTACGTTTACCATTGGCTTTTGTAGGACTGAACTCCTTTAAGAGAAGGACCTTGCTCTAAAATAAAGGTGGTGAAGGATTACAGCTATTTGTCCGCCCACCTAACCATTTCCTTTTTTGGGGCATTTTCTCATCCTGGCATTTTCCCCTTTCCTGCTACTACATCTTTCTCATTAATCATATTTGTCGTTGTCGTTTCTAAGCGTTCCGTGGCGTGTGAACACAAATGGCTCAGGTCCTGTGATTAATATCAAAGGAACAGTAGTTCTGTTTGGAGACACTCCTGTCAATATGATCCGACACACTTATGATATCTCATTTTCTCTCCATCTGTCACTGTTCCTCCGGCGTTCTCTTCCCATTTTCCAGTCAGCTGATGGATATGTAGAGTTGTATTAAATAACCATGCAAACACACCCCTTTTGATATCATCAGTAATTTTCCTTTTACTCAATCTCGCTCTCGCTCCACGCTCACACTCTCACACAGACAGACACACTGGCCTCAGATCAGGTGTGTGTATGAGGTGGCAGTCTGCTCTCACTGTTAGGTCCTCAGCTCCCACCAGTCTTCCAGATGGCCATGGTTTCAGCACCACACCTTGCCCACACGACACTCCCGACATCCTCCCAACCCCCGCCCTCACCCGCTGCTCCCTGTTACAAAGTACTAGGGATGGGCATTTCTAGTAATTTAAAGGCGATCCCCCTACGCTAGCTGCAGTTTGCCAGACATCAGAACTGCGCCGTGTCTTCAACTTCCAGTTCTGAATGAATTTGCCAATGACGTTGATGTTTCACACGACTGGTGGTAAGAGCGGTCCACGAGTCTCTAGTAAGAGCTTTGGGTGCAAACCACAATATCATATCATACAGCAATAGGATATTTGCTGATATCACAAAGTCTGCCATGATATGATTTTGATTCTATTCAGGAGCTTACGTCCATTTAACACAATCAGTTTACAACTCACAGAAAGCAACCAACATTTGATTTGACTTGTATTTTTATTTTATTAATGGACTCTTCCAGACATTTGAATGAGAAACAATCCTTTTTTTTTTTTATTCCCCATTATCTTAAATCTGAAAATTATTACAATTTAGGCATTTCTGGAATAACTTCACCGATGTCCAAAGGGCATGGAGAAGAGAAATAGTCTGAAAAGGTCAAAACTCACAAATGATTACATCTTACGACAGCTAGAGTTAACGTATAGGCGGGTCTTCCTCTTTGACATTTTAATGGTTAATCCTGCATTTGCTTTTAACAGCAACTAAAAAGCTATACACAAAAAAACTCAAATAAACCCCGTACAAATTATGCACATTGCAAAAACTGAGAAGTCTGAATTTATCTTTCTAAGCTGCATTTTATTTCCCTGTGGTTTTTGAATAACTTTTAAAGCATTGCAAGCGGGCATCAATTGGAACAAAGCATACAGTTGTTGATGTTTTCAAATAAATCTTATTTTTATTCCATAGCCACACTTACAGACCACGTGGACCAAACAAAAAAAAAAAAGGAAATGCCACCAAAATGCAGGATGATTTTTTCCTGTAAAGAACCTACCAGACATTTTATTTTATTTTTTTTACAAGAGCAAATGAAAAAGCTTTCACAAACTGCTTATAGATTGCCGTGGCGTTGGATCAGTCGGCAACAGAAAATAGAAAAACAGACTTTTATTTCTTAAAACACAGATCATTAAATTATTCAGTGAATGTTTGCAGAGGATATGCGCTCTTGTTCTGCAATGCCCTGTTTCACATTCATGCAGCAGCATTCGTTTGGGGGTGTTCTGCAGGAGAGCCACACATTGGTTTTCTTCTTGGGCTAAGCGTGCAGCTAGTGCTACACTGGAGCCGATTGGACAGTGTGTGCTTTGCTTGTGGGGTACATGTGGGTGTTTTTTTTTTATTTCGGGGTCATTTCTAGTCACAATATCATCCCTTTGACTTGTTGATTTCTATTTTTCAACTTTGATTCAGTCCTCTTTTTAATTCTGCTCCCGTCATCACGCCTGTTACTCATTACTGCTGCGAGGCTCTGCTATTGAAAAGCTGTATTCCCTGTCGCTCAGCAGCACCCCTTTTCATTAACGTGCTTCATTCACTCCGTGTTCTCTATTAATACATTCCTCCTTTCACCCCCCCTGGTGAATTCCTTTTTTACAGTATATATAAACTCCCCATTTGTTGTCCCTATCATGATCATCTCCCGCTGCCTCCTCCTCCTCCTCCTCCTCTTTCTTTCCCTTTTCAGTCCTTCTTCCCTTCACCATGTGCTCTCTGTACCCCCCCCCTCCCCCTCCCCCTCCCCCCCCTCTCCTCTCCTAGCATTTCTGTCTCTCCCTGCCTGCCTCCATCCTTACTGCGGGGTTGAATCATCCCCATTTCGGCTCGACTTGTCACGCTTGGCCCCCCCTGCACGTCTGTCCGGGCCTCATCACACGACGATGGCTCGAGCCGGGCTGACATCTCGCCACAGTGCTACGGGCCTCTGATGTCCATGACGCTAGCACTGACCTGTCCCTCACTCCTCAAAGCACTGACATCATCAAAGTGGGACACATTTCTGCCCCGGGGGCTATTAATTGCCAAGTATGGTATGAGCCACATTTTCATCCATGCCATTCCCAGATTAGGAGTGGAAAGAGACGAGGGAGTTTTAAATCTTTTATCTTTTTCTTTTCTTTTGTCTGTTGTCAAAGATATATTCTAGCTGGCTGCAGGTTTTTTAGGCCTTTTCATTTTGTTCATATCCTGCTGTTTCCTCGCTTGGTACTATCTGGCTTCTTTCTGAGAGAGGGACCACATCAGCACTATTCTCTTCACAGCTTTTTCCCCCTCACAGGGGAGCCACTTCTTCCCCACGCACCCTGCTTCAAATGACACACCTCAGATCACACGCGCGCACATATGCTCACACGGGCACACATACACTTCCAAAAAAAGGCAGAAGCGCCGTCCTTGATGCAAAAGTGCACACAAATAAAAGCCCCAGCATCCTCGTTGGTTGGAAAAATGAGTCACGGTCCTTCTGCCCGCGTAAACTGACAGACAAGCCAAGCGAAAAATGGAATCATAATGTCCCTATATTGGGGAGTGTGTGTGTGTGTGTGTGTGGGCATGAGCGGTGGCACTGTGTGATTCTATAACAAGCACATGCAAATCAAGTCAAACCAACCCCAGGCTCATTAAATAAAACATGGGCATAAAGACAAAAGCCTGCTTCTCCTGCAACCTTGCATATTCATAACGAGTTTTCTAATGTGGAGTGGAAGGATGTTACCCAGGTTGACATAATGTGGCTGGGTGCTTCCCGCCCGTGTGCCGTGCAGACTCCGAGCAGGGCCTGCACTTTTTCTGTCTCCTGATTTCTAAGCAGGATGGAAGTCTTTTGTCCCACTAATTTTGTATCCTCTGTGGAGAGTTGTGAGTTGAGTTGGCTGGAGTGTTGATCATTTGATCGAAGTAACTTCTTCTGTTCAGGTTCCAGCAGAGAACCTGGTTGGACTCAAAAGGTTGCCGTGTTGTGAAACGAAAATGGATTTACGAGTAACTGCGTAGTCAGATACAGATGCACCCAAATGCAATGAATAATTTCAATTACCCTTTTTTTTAAAGGCACTTATAGTAAAGGTCAGTATATATTTGGGCACTCAAGTGTTTTGCTGTTATTCAAGAAACACAAACTAAATCTCGCTGCTGCTGCTGGACAGGAATCATTTCATTCTTCACAGAAAGCTGTTTGAAAAAGTTTTTTTTAAATAATATTCCCTCCCAAAAAGGAACATGCGAACATGCAATGTTGTTTCTTTGATCTTTAATCTTTGATCAGTTACATCAGTTCCCCTTCATAGTCAGTATCGGTGCTGATACCAATCTGGTTTATTGTATCATGGAATTCCTTTTCTTTGTTTCTTTGTTGTGCAACATCTCATCAGATAATAAATCATAATGAAATGTTCCGTGTCCCTGCATTGTGGCATGCAAATGAAAATTATGTTCTATTTGATTATCAAATAACATCTGTCCGTCTGTACATTTGGCGTGTCATTTTCTAAACTTGAAAACTACTTTATTACACTGTACCTTTTTTTTCTTTTCTTTTTTTTAAACAGAAGTTTTGTCAAAATCCCACAGAATGATGGGATGGGAATTCTTATTGGTCCTGATTTTGACTTGACTTGAACACTACCAAGATAGTTGAACAAACACTTAAGGCAGGTGGGCAGAGAGGCCAGGGTCAGATGCCTCCACTGATCTCTGCGATCTCCGGGCAGCAGAGCGGGCAGCAGAGCGGGCAGCAGAGCGGGCAGCAGAGCGGGCAGCGGGGAGAACAAAGTAAAAGAGAGTCCATTTAGATCAGGCTACGCTGATCCATCGCCCAGAATGATGGGTGAGAGATCAGCAAAGAGGACTGTGACAGGCAGTGTTCATTAATGTTCCAGCCTCTGCTGTAGAGTCCAATCAAGGGGCTCCACACACAAGCACCCTCAAACACTATAGCTCTCTCTCACACACACACACACACACACACACACACACACACACACACACACACACTCTCAAAGCTATCCAAGCAATGAGACAGGCGGGCTAAGCGTGGGCACTGATGGCTTCACTGCCTCAATTGATGGGTGCTTAGAGGGGAGTGAAAAAGGAGAGCTGGAGATACGGGGCCAGCGAGACTGAGCATGAGAGAGATGGAGCGGCAGGTCCGCTCTGTCGATGACTCTCTGATAGCCTGAGCTTAGCGCCACTTCTGCTCAACATGCAAAGCCATTACATTAACCCACATGCTGCCCAGCTGTTTCCATTAAACGCTGAAAATCTCTTTTAACTGTCACCAGATACACCACAACCCTTCCAGGTGCTGAATTATACTATTTTTATTATCATGGAAAGAAAATGCTCGTATCCAGAGCAAGTCACAGCGAGGGCAGCAATGGAATTAGCTTATGGTCGTAAATTGACAACATTAGAGGGAACCAATACTGCACACAAGGAACTGGCAAAGCTGCGTGGTGGCAGAATGTGCTGGTGAGTCTACAGTTGCTGCCGTGTGACAGACTTGGCAATGCACAGAGCGGCGTCTGTCACAGTACTGTGCCTGTTTGTACTGTCATTCAAATGTTTACCTCCCAAATACCCATCTGAAATGTAATCAGCAGTGTGTGCATTGATTGTGAGCCTGTTTGGTGCTGTGTTTGACTCGAACGCAGGACAAACAGGCAGAGTGCCTGCGAGCATTTTCCTTTTTAGATGCAAGGGAAAAATGCTGAGTCGAGGTGTGTCGCCCGTGATCTGTCCTTGACCCAGCCGGCAGGGAAGACAGTGAGAGAACGAGTGCACCAACGCTTTGAGAGCAGTTTGCCTAATTCAGGTAATAAGAGTCTGGATATATTCTTTAAGGGCAATTCCAGTTCAGCAGTTTGTTTAAAGGTGCAATGTGCTATTTAAATGTATAACCTTCATGTCAAGCGGTTATAGTGTAGTGTTGATGTTATGTCAAAGAGGTCTATGTATTGTCTTGCAGAGATCTCTACTGTAATTAGCGTGCTAACGGACTAGCCTCGACCCGTCCTGTCTTGTAATGCCACTTGTTCCTCGAGAAGCGACAGTGAGCCCCTCAGTCCAGAGAAGAAGTACAGCTGCCCCGACTGGCTTGTCAATAATGCACCCGTGGCCCGTGTCTGGTTTATAGTTTTTGTTTATTGGGTTAAATTCAAAGTGGAAGAAACGGGAATACGACCCGCACCCTCGTCTCATCCACACGGCCGCTGGGCGTAGAGAGGTCGGTGGACCTTGTAAATTGTAAGGGTGAGGCTGCACCATGCCTTTGGAGCAGGAGGCCAGCTTCTACACATTGCTTTAAAACTCATTTTATATCATTATTTGCTCCTTACTTGTTGTTTTAACTTTCAGTATGCAACATCACATTCTGTATAAATATCTCAGAGTAGTGAAACTGACTCGGGCTATTTTTAAGCCTGAAATATGTAAATTCAGGCGTTACTTTTGAAAACTAGTTCTCGTGTTAGTTCTGTGAAAGCACATCTCTTTGGTTTGTCTGTTGGCCTTCACAGGAGGTGGATCCATAGATAACCACAAGACGTTCTGTTTCAAAAAGAAGCAGAAAGAGGAAGAAGGGCACTTCCTTCTGTCTCATTTCAGCTCCTGTATTGTTCCCAAATGTGAGTATTAATATAAAACAGAAGCTGCAGCGTCTCTCAAAAGTTTATCGCCTGATGCAAGTGGATTACTGAAATTCAAAGTCTTTATGCTTGTTTTCTTTAACATTTGGAATGAAATGGCAACGAGGAGATTTGATGAAACTGAAATATCTAATGAGGGTGCATGCGTGCAAAAGATTTCAAACTTAATGTTTCATTGACAGAAAATTTAAAATATGCGCAAACTCTCAAATTTGAATTATTCTTTTAGGCAAGTGTGATATTCCCCAAAGACCACTTAACTGTTTTGAGAATAGTTCCCCGAGTCTAATTGTTGACATTGATATCAACAGCCTTCGCAGTGTCCCATCGGTGTGTGTGAAACTGTCGCACCCTCGCATGAAATGTACCCGTCTTGAGTTGCCTTCCTCTGATTTGCACGGATCATGCTTTTCTGTAAAAGAGTCTGTGTGCGATCACATGAGACTGTGGGAAGCGCAGACGAGACCGATCGGTGTCATTAGATGAGCGGATACATGCGTGTCTACTGTACATATGTGAGAACTTGCTTAAACGTGTCACGACCAAACATGGCTGTTTGATTCCGAGCACTACAAATAGTCCCGGTTGAGCGGTTGGGAATGACAACAGATCAGGTTTTGCTCCATCGGGGGGTGCGACGCAGAGCGTGGGTAATGAATTCCAGGAGGCTGAGCATGCTAACGAGTTCATTATTCCAGCATGGTTTAGGAATAATTACCGTTTTGCATCCAAAGCCATTCAAGACTGGGGTTGCTCTTGTCAAATTAAGCCAAGTGTGAATTCAGATAAATATTTGCATAAGTGAACATTCTCAAGGTGGGCCACTGTGACAGCCAGAGATTGGTGGGTCCATTTTGGATTTCCTTCACACCCTCAGTGGTGGTTTGCTGATATTCACATGCATCCAGGAGCTAAAGAGCATCAGGCAAAGTCTCTGATGGCTTCCAGGTTCAGCATCTGATGAGGATAACATCACTAAGAGGCCGGACATGGACTTGTGAAACTCTTCCTTTTTATGCTAGAGTAGGTTTCCAGCTAGAAACGAGATTGTCATTTTCATATTTCTGCATGCGATTGATACGCCATTATCCTAATAAGCAGCCATGATTAGAGCCTGCATCAGATAAGCAGACTCATTTAGTTGCAAAAGAACATCATTAATTATAAAAAAAAGAGAAAAGAACAGGCCCCTCGAGTTGTCTGCGTTGGTACACTTATTCCCTGAGTGCATAGTCACGATGGAGAACGTGCAAATGTATCCAAGCGCCAGAACTCGTATGCATCATTAAATCCCTTTTTTATAGAATTTGCCCGATCAA
The DNA here is from genome assembly GCF_900634415.1 of Cottoperca gobio. NCBI lineage: Eukaryota > Metazoa > Chordata > Actinopteri > Perciformes > Bovichtidae > Cottoperca > Cottoperca gobio. The sequence goes on from NC_041378.1 coordinate 5,304,934, forward strand.
TATTACTGAAAAGATGGATTCAAGTACATGCCACTTGGTGTGTAGAGACAGACGGATGCTCTAAAATGCCAGAAACTAAACTAAACAGCTAAACTGGCGCACTTCGGCCTTCTGCTCTCATCACGATCTTAATACAAGGCTCGTAACCTCCTAATTAAAAGTATTTTTTTTGTGTAGTAATTACTTTTTAAGGTAGGATCTGTAATCTTTTTAGTTTCCTTCTCTTTTGTCACCTTAAACATGTGCGTTACGTGAAAGAAAATCTTTAATTTCACGTGCATTTGTGACCATATGAAGGTAAAATAGAACTATGATTACTCTTAATTTCCTCTAACGGCACATTACACGCAACAACAGTTTGTCCCTACCTTGTATAAAGCCACACTACTGCTGTACCCACGATTTAAAGTAAAACAAAATTCCCCCGCAGCTGTTACACAAGATACACAACATAGCGGCGAAGCAACATGCTGTTCAGTAGAGCCATCAAAGCAAAACTGTTTTTCCTTTATAAAGCTCTGCGTTAACAATTAGCATAAAAACGTACTTTCACAAATAAATTGGTCACATTCCTGTCTGTGGCATGAGATGAATCCTGCAGCGGTCAGATACATATTCGGACTGGAAATGATACATTTACACAATGTTGACTGTGTGCGTTGCGAGTCCCCACCCAGTGGTATTTATCACAGAGGGCCTTTGTTGTCTTGAATAAATAGACATATTACTGGGAGTCCAGAGTTCAGCCCACACTGCCTGCTTGCCACAGGCACACGCTCAGTCTTCAAGGGAAAAATATGTTCAATGCTCGAGCATTTGGACAGGAACACCACGAGTCAGTTGAAATGTGACAGCATCATAAACACAGGAGATGATTTATTTCAGTACACACTCCTGATTTGACAAAAGGACTGCAATAGGGTTAAATAGAAAGTGCGTCCTTTTTAACTCTTGGAAAGAAACACATTTAGATTTACAAATCCAAGCTGTTTTTTTTAAAATGTTAATAAAAGCGTGCCCGGATACATTCTGGCTTATTATTATTATTTTTAAACAAGTTCAAATCCTCTTGTCTAATTTGTATGCACATAACATCATCACATTCACAGCAGATCATCTGTAATGGTGTTTACAACTAATACATTTGATTGGTTTCAGTGGTTATTGAACAGTGTTGTAATCGGTACATGTGCCCTGAAACGCCTGCAGCGTCGCTGCGACGGTTTCCCTCCGTCGTGGGAGGGTGATGGAGGGTTGTGCATTTCGTTTGAAGAGCACACCACTGCTCGTGCACCACTGGGATTTGTAAACTTGAAATCACAAAGATATCTTTTTTTTTTCTTTTCTTTTTTTTCAGGAAATGTTAAACTTGGAAAGAAATAATAATCTAGCGGATTTCTGCAGGGTGAATATTTAGTTGCTAGGCAACAGTTGTTGGCATTCAACTGGAACCCTCAAGTAAAGGAAATGGTGAAAGAGGCGGCTGGGTTGGGGTCCTTTTGTGGCAAAACGGAAACATGAGTGGATCAAAATAGGTTGTATGGACAAAATGGCAATTTCCCCAGGCCTGAAGTGACTATTTTGTTTTGACAAATTGGCCCACATGCAGGACAGTTGTTGACTAAACCAAGACCATTTGAACATCGTGGCCCACCATTATTTGCATCGGTTTTAGATGGCACTTATTCAGAGCTCTTGAACTCTCAAATGATTTCTTGTTGGATATGTAACAGTGATACCAGTGAGTTTTTAAAGTGATGTAAAGCTGCTGTGGGTGTCACTGTTTGGATTGCTTAAATGTAGCGGGTCTCTGCTAAACACAGAGCCAAAGTTGTTCATCTTATCACTGTGTGTCTTTTTAAAAACGGCTTCCTCACAAAACTCCCCCAGCAGTGACTGACACGCTCTTTGTGAACCCTCTCTCACCAACGTTGTTTTTCTTTGTTCCTTCATCTTTGGCTTGTTGTAGCCATTACCCGCTTCTCTCTGCCCTCTGGCAACCCGTGAAGAAGTCCGTGACATTGATGCAGGCTTTTCTAAACACGGTTTCCCATCCGAGCTCATTTTCTTCGTCAGATTGGGAGTTTGGATATTTATAATCTTGGGGCACCAGCTAATGGTATTTGCAGAGCAAAATCAGTTTAGCACGTGTTTTCCGTAATGGCTTTGACTGCGTGGCATTGCCAGAGGCCCTGTCTTGAATGGTGGAAGGATGGCTCTAATTTGGGCTAATGGGTGACTCAGCCGTCATCATCATGTGTCCCTCAGTGGGCTGCAGATGGCTGGTGAGCCATGGGTGCAGCGCAGCCACCATTATACACACAGCACAGCACAATGCATCAAGTCAGTGACACATGCAGCCGACACTGACATTTGTAGAGCCACATAGTGAGGGGAGGGAGGGGATGAAAATGAGACTTGCTCAGCTATAGGTGCGCAAAGCACAGAGGAAGAGGTTAATCAGTGGCCAAGCTAATCGAATCATTTGTCATCAGATTAGATTAAAGCATTGAACTTTCCCTTGGGCAATCATCTAGGGAGATAGCTTCGGCTGTGCGAGGCGCAGGTTTCAAGTAGCTGTGAAATGATAATACGTGGTAAGTGACTGCTCGTTTTTTGTTCAAACTCCACGTAGCTGCACATTCTTGAAAATGGAGACAAAGGCGAGTGAATCACCGTGGCAACTGGAACGCAAGGTGGGTGCTAGGCAGGCAGTTTTAACAGGGATGGCGTTCCCCGTGTGCTGGATGCTTGTCTGTGCGAGCAGGAAGGGTGGAGGGGGCATCGAGCAACACCACTGGATCCCCGGTGGGGCAGCGTCTGACTGAGGCCAGGCAGGAGTGCTGCAGTGGCTAGTTTACATTCCACAGAGTCGGCTAAGCTTCACCAACCTCTGCTCTGTTTAGACATGCACACACCAACACTCACACACAGACCCACACACACACACACACACGCACACATATGCTGACTTATTTGCAATTTCTCAGAAACATACATATTTACTCTTCGCCCACCAGAACAGAATTCCTACACCTCCATCAGCCAATCACGGCCTATACAACCAGGACACAATCATATTTCGTCTCACATCAACCATGCAGGCAGATAACAAACTACCTCATCTGTACCGCCTAACCCCAGCCCCCCCCCTCCAATCCCCAAGTAACCTTGGCAACAGCGTCACTTTGCTTCATGGAGGGAGGGAGGGAGGGAAGGTGATTGAAGGTTGCAGCATGTAGGAGTCAGTCCCAGGGGAGAGTCCAGGCGGTTTACAACTGTACAAAGCAGAATACGCTTGGCTCCCCCCACCCTCGCCCCCCACCCTTAGAGAACCATTACCAGGGGTCAGAGCTCTGGTCTCAGGGCGGATCCGCGCAGGCATCAGTGTGCAACCTGGCAAAGATCAACTGCGTGACCTGAGTACATATTGGGGGGCAGGTTACTGGTGTCTGCTGTGTATCACTGGTGTATGAGCTACTGAGGGAAGGAGAAGGCTAGCAACAGCTGTTTGCAGATTCTGCATTTCTCCACGTACTGATTTGAACTGTGCAGCTGGTCGATGTAAATTAATGGCCCCTCAAGTAAATTTTGGTTTTATATATTTAATTTGGCTGCTGTGATGCAGTAAACAGGTATTTATCCCTGTTACAATCAAAACAATGATTAGAAGCTTTATTTGGCAATGTTGCGCATCGATGGCTCCGTGGCCGAATTTTGTGTCGTTAAAATGAAAACAAAAGCTTCCAAGCAGCTGCTTTTCCCCTATTATTATTATTATTATTATTATTATTATTATTATTATTATATTATTATTATTATTATTATTATTATTATTATTATTATTAATTTTATTATTATTATTATTAATATTAATTTTATTATCATAGAAATAATAATGACTTTATTTAGGACACAGCGAAAAGGTTCATAGCATATAAAAAAACAGACATTATTTCCAAAAATGTAGTAAAATACAGTAATAAAAAAACAGTTCATACATAAGTCGCTTCATGATATAAAAACAAGACAAATCAGCAAACTACAGCGCCAGTAGCTCCACAGTCTGGATGAGATACACATACAGCGATACATACGATGGTACTTATTGCGGCCGAGCAGGTGGACATTAACGAACACGTGCTGAATTTAAGAGCGAGCATATTGTGCATACACTTTGAGACGCTGCCTGTGGATACCTTTATTATCTGATGTGGGTAAAAGTGTTGAAGTGCTTCAGTCATGTTTTGAGACAGTTTTGTAGTAGTAGTATTTTGTATATTTGTAAGTTGTCAATCATCACTTCTTTTTTTAGCACCAATAACTAATGTCTTTTTTAGCAAAGAAGGCATAATCTAATGCAGCTCAAGTGTGGGGAATTGGATCTTTGACATGAACATGTGTGCACAAGACCCAGGCTGCCAGATACATGGTGAGCACGCTCTACCAGGTGAGCTACCACGACCCCCCCCCCCCCCCCCCCCCCACCCTGCAGTCTATTTTGAGGTCACCGTTGGTTATGATACCTCGTATATGTTGTCCAATGGAAAAAAACAAAACCCTATAAGCATTTTTGCAATACAATACCTAGGGGTTTCTGTTATATCAAAAAAAATAATGAAAACACGGAGAACATAATGTAATCCAGTACAGCCCCCGCACAAACTACAGCCTCAAACATTACTATGTTGAGTCCACACCTCTCTGACACCGTGTCAACCAAAAATATATTACAACCGTCACAGAAGTAGTATATATTGCAGGGCTATTGGGATAGCATTAGAATTTACAGCTCTTGTGATATATTTGCCTACTCCCGTATGGAGACAGACATCACTAGGACATGAATACAATACAGTGACTGTGTTTGAACCATAGCCAGTACACGATGCTATGGAGATAATTGACGGTATATTTGTTTCACAAAACTGGCGGTGATCCCTTGGGAGTATAATAGTCCAGTAAATTTGCATGATCAAGTTGGGTAACGCTATTGTCATTGGCGTATAATAGAGTGAGAGACGTTCGTGCCTGAGCAAAGATGAGATATTGAGCTGACTAAATAAAATGTCAACAAATATGCTGCCAAAAATACTGGCATCTTCAATATGGACACTACGGAAAACTGATGAAAATGACTGTCAAACAAGTGGTAGGAGGAGGACTTAAGAGCAATTTACAAGTGATTAATAAACACATCCACGCCTCCCTCCGCCCCCCATCATTTGAAATTGACTGTTGGGAAACGCTGCGTGTACCACACGGCCTAAGAGAAAGCAGAATGTGCCTCCTGTGTGTATCTGTGTTTGGGGGTGATGTATATATTTATTGTGAGCATGTACGCCTGTGTTTTTGTTTGAGCCATGCATGCTTGAGTACACAAGGACTTTTTAAGTCCTGCCTCTCCCCCCCCCATGTCGCCCCCAGCTCTTAATGGAGCCACTGAAATCAAATCAAGTCATAACCCCTCCCCCCCCCCCACACACACACACACACATACACCTCTGAGGAATCCCTCTGATGTCCCTGGCACCAACAAAAATATAAGATGACATTAAGGAAGCATGTAGACATCCAGCTGAGCGCACGTGAGGACGAACTGGAGCACGCACACGCACACGCACACACACACACACACACACACACACACACACACACACACACACGCATCACTACATAAAGTAATTCAAAGCAGTGGCATGTGACAGGTCGTGCTCATAATGTTCCTTCCTCTCTCCCCCTGTAGTCTCACAATGCCTAGTTGAAAGGACCTGTAGCCCAGCGTGGACATTTTTCCAGGAGATAGCATATAATAAGAAAGCACCATTATGGACCCTGAAGGAGCCTGTGCCTCTGTGCTGCTGCTGCTGCTGTCACAGTTACTCGTGCGGCCTTTCCCTTTGTTAGTTAAAGGGAAGAGCAGACGCAGACGTCCCTCGCTCTCTGCTTGTTAGCCAGCAGTAATGACTAGGCTGTGGGAAGCCAGGCTACCAGGCCAAGACGCTGGAAGCCAGTTCCCCTCTGCTGACCCTCAGCTCACCGACAGGAAGGGGAACAGAAGCAGACACCACAGAGGACACACTGGGAGATCAGATCCGACAGACTGAGGAGACAGGAAGGGAGCGTAGGGGGGCGAGGAGGTTTCTACCTCCGGATAGGCTAAGACCAAACTAGACCGTTACCGATCCAGCTAGCACCCCGTCTGTTCACAGGCCTGGCATTAGATCAATTCTAGCTAAGCAGCACTAAGATCAATGAGTACTTTGTAAGAAATGTGCCTCTTAGGTTCTCCAGGATCCTTTACTCACAGGGAAGTGATTAGAATTTCTAAGCCAAGTGGCTGTTTGAATTGGAGAACTTTGTAATAGGCAACGTCTTAGCCGAGGATCTCCCAACACAATCAAATAAGACTCTCTTTTATCTCAATATACAGAACTAAATAAAAACAAACCCTGCCTGTGGTGTTTTAGTACATAAAAGAAATGCGCAAATGCATTTCATGCTTAAGTTGTTTCTATGATCTCATGTTTTTAGTAGTTTCCAGATGGTCTATGTTTATCTATGATTAGTGATCTATACACACACGCACATATCCGGTGCGCTGTGACTGAGAGGTATTATCATGTCAGTTTATTGTGTTTACGTTACACATGAGCACATCAATAATTCAGTGGGAGACACACAAGCCATCTGCCTTACAAGGCAATATCGCAGCAATAACACAGAATGGCCTGTTTGTCACCATGCCCATTGAATGGTCCCATGGAAAAGCAATGGGAATAACTCTTTTGTATGTCATGTAGTAATAAATCTATGGATCCGGATGTTGTATGGATAGCAATATACATGTTCATGCACTCAAAGGCCCATGAACAATGATCAGCTCGAGAGATAGATTCCCAAAGACACAAATGCAGTCGACTGCATTTTTGCCTGCCAGGGTTTTGGTTTGCAGAGTTAAAGATGAAACCATCGATGTTGCCTGAGGGGTGGATTAGCAGTTAAGGAAGTATTTCTTTGCTCAGCTTGGCTAGTATTGATAGGTTGCGGCAGGGAAGTAATTGTGAACTGGGGCAAGATAGCTGTGAAAGGAGTGCAAAGATGGGCATAATCAAGACTTATTTTAGTATTTTACATCAAGTTGATCGTATCACATGAAGTACTAATCTCACAGGGAGTGTACGAGAGAAGATGGTAGTGCTTTTAACTTCATTATTATCATTATTTTACTTTCTGGTGCTTCAGCCCAGGGCCATAGCCTCATCCCCTTTTTTTGGTGGATTGCAGATAGAGTGCAACATTGTGTGAAGATTCACAAACAACATCTGCAGCAGTGGCAACCAGGCACTCCCTCTGTGCCTCATTCTCCTGCCAAGTCCGCCCACATTCTCTCTCATCTGCTCAGGCCATCATCCCTTCTTCCCATTTCCTCGCTGTTTCTACTGTCGCTGAATTTGAGAAGACCCATCTTTCATCAGGACTGTTGACTTAGCACAGGCCGGTCCTGCCCTGTGGATTCACTTGAATGGAACTGAGCTGAGCTGACTGCAGTGCCGAAACACAATAGGCAGTGCATTATTGATCATGCTTGTGATCTAACCTTGGTGCTCAGCACTAACCCCCTCCTCTTCCTTCCCCCTTCCCTGTGCCCATGCATAATTTCTCCAGGAAAGGTGGTGAAAATTTCTTTCCCCCTCGGGTGAGCTGAACGAGATTTCCAAAAACTCTGGATTTGGCCTTCAAGTTCAGCTCCCTCCTGTTTACCCGGTGTTGGATTCTAGTTCTGGTCCTGTCATAGGTCAGCATGACGGACTAAGAGAAATGGAGCGAAAGTGTGTACACGAGCAAAGAGACAGCGCTCTATTATAAATAGATGCCATCAATCAAGGGAAATGTCCTTCATTTGGCATGCGTCAGTCCTGGAGGGAGAAATGCATATTCAATCTTCAACAATGAATGTCAGTCACACCGCTTTCACCAGACACATGACAGCTGTGGCTGGTTACACACTCAGAGAATAGGAGCTGCAAGCAAGTAAGGGGGGGTGAAAGCCCAATCATTGCACAAGGGAACTGAATAAGCAACAAACTGGTACCCTCCGTAGAGGAAGATTGATGGACTTCCCTGGGCTGTCTGAACTTGTGTCTGGACTGACGTTTAAAACAACTGACAAGACTCACATGTAACATCACACATGTGTGACATTGATATTATGTCTTGTGCAACATGGCCGAGTGCCTCGAGGGAATCTTCACAACCGGACGGGGGACGGTATGTTGTCGGCGTGTTATTGAAACGAAGATGCAGCTGCTCGCAGTTGGATCACAATGTTCAGCCAATAGTGTTTAGTCTCTCCCTTCACTTTCAGCTTTTAAGGAGTCACGTTGTATACACTTGCATCGGAGAGGAAGGACTAGACAGAAATATTCCTTTTTGCGGCAACTAGTGATTTTGTTTCCTCTATTTTCCTCAAGTGAGTGACGGAGCCGTAAAAGTAAACTGTGATTGCACCAGCTCAGCGTTACCACATTCTGGCACACTGTATTGAGTTTATTCATCTGCTGTTAGTTAATGTGATTTGAGCAACAGGTCCCGCTTAGTGGCGGTGGTGTGTGTGGAGAGGAGAGTTCTGGTGGCGGTTTTCTCAGGCTCCGTTAATAGGGGTCAGTGAAGACAGTGTGCCAGTATTTTTCTTTAATCTCATTTAGGAGACTTCATCCCCTAGAGGTGAGACAGGTTTTCTTTTTTTCAATGAGTCTTATGTCTTTTTTTTATTGTCCTCTGGAGGAATGCAGAGTTTAAGCCATTTATGGCCAAGCTTGAAAGGCTACACTAAAAAAAGCCTCTGGTTATGAAAAGCCACAGAGGGAATGTTTGCACTGTAGCCTGTAATTGTCAGTTTCATTACACTAACAACCAATGTTATATCCGAGTCAAGCAAGTCAAGGCCGAATGTTGTGAATGTGAAAAGTGTCTCCTGCGAAGCGGAAACCTTCAGCTATGTAGCTATTGTTGAACCGCTCAAGTGAAATTATGCCATAGCTGCAGTGCCACATCACAAATCTATACATTAACTACAAAGGACTTGCAAACAGGTCACATCAAGTGGAAGGAGCATCCAAGCAGAAGCTGATGGGCTGAGCAAACACACACACACACACACACACACGGTGCCAGACGTAGAGCCGGAGTGGAAGAGACGGAGGAGAAGTCAGGCAAACGAACGAGTACGGACCCCAAGCAGAAAACGCAACCTGACGGGGACGAGGAGTTCTGTCAATATGCCTTGTGTTGTGATGCATGCAGGCTGCTGTGGCGGAGGGACAGAGCAGAGGCTGTTTAAAGAATGATGAAAGAAAGAGAGGGCTGGTGAGTGTATGTTAGGAGGATGCAAAAATGGGATCGGTGCCGAAAACGTTCCCAAACTCTCGTCATTTCTGTGTAATCTGCGACCAAACTCCAAGCCCAATGTTGCCGACTAATTTCTCATCATTAAGTGAGGGTGAGAGTATTTTAACATTGTCAAACAATCCTGACCCAAAGCAATTAAATGGAGACTTCCGTGCAAAACTTACCCAAGTCTGTTCTGGGCACATCCCAGTGGGTTTGGATTTTAATGTCGAGCTCTTACAGAAATCGGCAAAGATGAGGACGAGTTAAGCGATAGCCAGCATCCAGAATAAAGCGACGGGGAGTGGAGCAGAGAGAGTTGAGAGGAGGACAGCGGGTCGGGCGGGAGCGTGGCATGAAACAGCCATCTCAACTTGTCAATTATTAATTTCGTTGCCCGCTTTAACATTTATTCATGGCAGTCGGCAGTCCATCACAGGGCCAATACAGACGGACCAATGCATGCAGCTCTGGGCAATTTTGAGTTTTCATTTCATCTCACATTCACGTCTTTGGAGTGTAGGAGGAAACTGGAGCACCTGGAGGAAACTCAAAGGGAAGAGCAAACACGGAGGGGGAAGTCGACTCATAAAAGTCAGGGACTGCTTGACTTGGATGTGACATCCTGACTATCACTGAACCAAAAGGCCACTTTCATGCAAAGACAAAGAATACAGCACTTTACAACATTTGACTGCGTCTCGGGGCAATAATTAATTTCTATCGGCGACATTTAAAAACATATGGAAGGCTGTGTTATTTCAAGAGGAAGGCATTTCTTTTGACAAATGTTAAATTTCGTAATCAAGGGTCTCCTGCAGTTTTAAGGCGGAACAGAGGATAAATAGACACGTCGTTTGTCACTGCTGACGTGTTTTCGCAGTGTGGATTTAAGGTCACGGATCTAAGGGTTGAAGACGAGAGAAAGGAGCTAATGTAGCAGAGAGCGATGAAACGGGGGGGGGGGAACTGTGTGTTACCGCTGTTTATAGAACTCCTTTTCTGTATTAGTCAGGACTGTGGACCCTCGGGGAAGACTCTTCATCTCCCCCTCTGTCACTGTGTCTACAGCCGCCATCTTTCTTCCGATTACCACCTCCCTGGCTCCCACTTTTCCGACCACACTCCTGTTTTTATTCGTCCCTTCTGTCTTTCTCTGTGACTTTTTTTCCTCTTGGTTGCTCTTGCTATCTGGCCTATTCTTGTGCTGTTCGCTTCTTGCTCTTCCTTTTTCTTAGTCTTCCTCCTCTTTCTCCTCTACTGCTGCTAACTGGGTCTCTTCTGCCACAGCTGTCCTCTCCTTTCTTTTCCCCAGTCATCATAGCTTTATCATTCAAAGCTCGGCCATGGAGAGGGCAGTGACTTGTGGCGGGGGAGGGGGGGGACTTTTGCCCCAAACCAGGGTATCATTTGAGCTAACCGCTGACTGTAAATTGTGTTGCAGAAGATGAGTGAGGAAGGGAGTGTTCAGGTGTGTGGTGCACTGCTTATTGTGTTGGAAACGTAATTTATTGCACAAGAGACCACCAAGCCCCCTGCGCTACTCAATCTTGGCTTTTATTGGGAGATTGCGATAAGAGATCAGGACAGTTGTTCTTACTTTCTTCCTCTGTGGCTGTATCCACTAACCACAGACACATTCCTTCTCTGTAGACCCGTTTGTTGGGCAGGTATTCGAGTTTCAATTTTGGGATTTGAATATCCTTTTTTCTTCTTCTCGGGATTACAAACATGCCACACATTTTTGATAAATGGTTTCTTCTCAATGACGAATAATATTCCAAACAGTACTGTAGAATAACGGAATCATTAAAAATGAATGCCTTCAATAAAAACTGAAGGGCATGTATTGCAGCGGTCCATGCAGTCCATCTCAGACGAGAAAAGAGAAATGTCTGGCCGAGCCAGAGTTTGATTGGTTCTCCCAGCTGTGCATCACTTCAGCTGGATATACAGTGGATATAAAAAGTCTACACACCCTTATGAAATTGCAGGTTTTTGAAACGTTGGGCTGCAATTCTTGTATGAAAGGTGCTATACAAATAAATCTTATTGTTATTATTATTGTGGATTGTAGCCAAATTACACCAAATTGTAATCTCAATTTGAGCATGACCACTTCCAAGTCTTGTTTCAAAGGTCTGATTGTAATCTGAGCAAATTCCATATTCAGTGGATCCAGCCGTATCACATTATGCGTCACCACATATTCAGATGATACAATCACACAATTTAGCACAGTGTAACAGTAGCTGTCCTCTCTGCCTTTATTCCTCCTCTCCCTCCCCCCCTCTCTGGCCACTGATTTTCTTCTTTTCACTCTCTATTCTCGTGTGTATTTAGTTACTCATTAGGCCACTTTATGAAGGTTGGCACCCTGTGTATGGGGTCATCACAGGCCCATCCCCTTCCCCTCACTGCCCCCCTCCGCTCGAGCTAGTCCGTGGCACCCCAGGCCGTGAAAGGTCAGCCGTCATTGGGACTCATTACAAGGAACAGAAACCGGAACAGACATGAGGTGTGTGTGTGTGGGTGTGTGTGGGTCTGTGTGGATCCAAGCAGCAATAAGGCTGAAGGTAGATGAATAACTCAGACCTTAAGCTTCCCCCTTTCTGTTTCTCGCAAATAATGACGGTCAAGGTTCTTTGTAGCGCTCTCTCTGGCTCTAACAGAAGATTGTGTTCCTCAACACTGCCGTGCAATTAGATTAAAATGCGATATTTCTCTGCAACACTCGAGCATGCACTTTTTTTTTTACTGTCCTCTTTGCTGCAGACATGATGCATGCAGCTGCTTGAGTGGCATTGACTTTTGCTCTTGTCCCTTCTCTCTCTCTCTCTCTCTCACACACACACACACACACACACACACACACACACACACACACACACCGTTGCAGAGCCAGTTCATCACCCTCACTGACACGGTGAATTTACAACGGTGTCCTTGACCACGTCTGAGCCCCGAGATCCACCTTCAGTCGTCAGCGGACAGATTGGGATGGCAGGTGGGCCTCGCCCCCCCCCCCCAAGTCCACGTTTTTATTTGGACATAAAACAGAGGAGTGATTGGTACTTTTTTTTACTGCTAATCATATGTCCCTCCATCCCAATTAAAAACTTGTTTGCTTAAATCGTCAGCACAAACATGCCGCATCCTCCCCCCCCCCCCCCCCCCACACCGGAACAATGAGGTGTGTGACGCTTTGTGTTTGTGTGTGTGTGTACCTATCTTTGTGTCACTGTGTGAGTGCATGTGTGAATGCGTGTGCATGTGCATCCTGCTGTCAGCGAATTCTCCACAGAGATAACCTTGAAGGGGAGGCTGTGTGCTTAGCTCTGATACTGAATGCCAAGCTGCAGCGGGCTCAGCGGTGGCGTGGCTAGAACTTCTCTGAGACCTTTAGCCACTTCTGCGAGACTTAATCCCAAAGTTGCAGTGCCTTAAAGTGGAGAACCTGCTCAGATAGTCATTGCCGGAGGATACAAATGTTGTCTCTCTGTGAATATACAACTTTCTGTGAAAATAGCTGACACACATTATATTTTTACACTCTCTGTTGACCCTGTTCAAATTATACCACGTCTTCATTAGACTCCAAATACAGTTACACTGGTAGTCCAACATTATCGGACGATTTTCATACACTTTATCTGTGTGGCTCAATTAGCCTGTTAACGCCGCTTGCTATTGGGCCCCTACGGACCCCCTACCTCCCAGCTGTTGTGTACACTGTATGATCACTGTAGCCTCCAAGTTCCCATTAAGTCAAGTGCAACCATTACACCTATGCTGGGATAATACTTTGTATTAGTTGTGAGAAAAATCAATTTCAATGATGATTGCTGTACAAAGTTGTCTAATATTCACTCTATATTCACTGATGTTCAGCTGTCAAATATACTGCTCGCGTGTTTTTATCCCAAGATATTGTATGTGTATGTATCAGTATCTATATCTATCAATTAAGTAGTGTCCACCGTCCTCCAATTGTTTGCTTGGATACCGAGATCATACCGAATTCTCCAGTCTGCCAGAGGATGATTCTGGTGGAGAAACACGACAGTAAATCCATTTTATTTAAATATAACTTTATTCATTGTTTTGCCTAAAAACAGTCGCAGTTAAAACCATTTACTGTACTTTGTCTATCTTCCTTCTTCCGGCGTTAAAACCCTCAAATTCCCATGAAGCGTTCTGAGGACGTGACCTCGGTCACTTCAGTGTTAGCTTTGGGCCTTTCCATGTGTATTAAAACCCAGTGCAGTTACTCTGGCCGTCTTAACTCTCCCAGCTCGCCATCCATCTGTGTCC
>NC_041378.1:5323637-5388637 GCF_900634415.1 Cottoperca gobio
TTAATGTACTTCTGTTTGACCAACAAGCACAGTATGCGAAACATGGTGCAATAAACACTACTAACTCCCATGTCTTTTTCTAATGTTTTTACAGGACACAACGCCAATAAAAGAATCCTGTGGGACTGGAAGGAAACAACAAGGCGGTGTGGGACCAGCTGGTCAACACGGAGCTGGGTGGAGGGGAGGAGACACCAATCAGGCCGTCAAAACACAGACATCAGAGCATGCTAGCCATGCTTTAGCACACGCCAGAAAGGCTGGTTGATCGCTGGAGAAAGCACCCGCTGCCTTTTCTTACACACTCTTGAGCCACAAACGCACGCATCTCCCTCTCTTCTGTTATTTACTGTACACCATCCGTGCAAAGATGCCGATGCCAAGGTTGGCTCTGTGGCACTTGTGGTGACAGGGCACAGAGTGTGCACATCCGGCAGGCAGGCCAGTGGGTCGTTGGGTGTACAGGCACACCAAAACGCATTTCTGGGTGGGCGAGGTTGCACCATGCGGCCCTGGGCGGGTTCATGGCGTTGGATTACCCTGGTGCTGTTGGCCTGGGGCACGCTCCTCTTCTACATCGGTGGGCACTTGGTGAGGGACAGCGAGCACCCGGAGCGGTCCAGCCGGGAGCTCTCCAAGATCCTGGCCAAGCTGGAGCGGCTCAAGCAGCAGAATGAAGACCTGCGGCGCATGGCCGAATCGCTCAGGTAACAACAAGCTGGATGTTTTTAGAACTAAGTTACTTGACTGTAACAACACCAAACATTTGATCCTGTTTTTGTGGTTGCACAAATCATATCCTTGTCTCAGACACCTGAATGAGCCCAGGCCTGGCTTTGAGAAACCTCAACATGCCAGCTGGATCACTGAGATTGAAACCAGTGTACGCAAATGTTTTCTTTCACTTGCCTGCTCTGGCAAATCTACTTACCCGAAGTCAATTCTTACTTGCACCTATACAAATAGTTTTGTTTATTAGCGGTTAACAAATCGCAACAAAAAATTAAAGTTAATCGTCATGTTTAATCTTTATTTAAGTATATCAATCTGGAGTTTTCGCCCACATCCTCTAATGCCACCCTACTAAACAGTTGCTTCCAGGATAATTGAAATGCCTGAAAATTTTGCGATTCTTTTTCACCACTTTCCCGATCGGGCAACACGTGAGTTGCTAGATGTACGAGTCCGACGTAGCATTTTACCCGTCCAGGGCAAGCGGGCAATCCTTATTGACGAGCTCTGTTCAGTTTTCTGATCGCTGCCTGCCCTTCACGACTTTAACACGACATAACGACATAAACACAAAGAAACAATGATAGACAATATAACAATGGACACCTGATAATGGAGAGGATAAATAGTTCAACAGAGAAGCTAAATTCAGCAGAGTGATAAATGCAACAGTCCCGGCACCCAGAAACAAAAGTGGGTTCATCATCAACCATCGACTCAGTCGGTACAGAAATAATATTGTGGCCTAGATGTCAAGGAGTAAAAGCACGTACAGTACCCGCACACAGACGGAGTTAAGAAAACTAAGATGAGACAAAGAAAATGAGGATATGAGTGTTCAAGTAAACGTACGTAATGAAAAGTAGGCAAGGTACTTCAGAAACAAACGTCACCAACAGTAACGGCTGACCCACCGTCTTCCTTGTCAGGCAAGCAGGAGCTTTTCTGAACATCTGCATAGATGGCAAAGTAGAGTAGTTGTGATCTGTATTTGCATGTTGATGTAATATCACATTTTGAGTGCTTTGGTAAAATGCATTAATTCCCAGAATTGAGTAATTGCTGGATCGGTGGACCTGAGGTTTTGCACCAAAGCACAAGTGAGAAAACAAATGTGATGCACCCATTTTTGCTTGCATGGTTAGAATACTTTTGTTTTTGAAGTAAAACATGGTGCAATGCATCATCCACTTAAGTTTCTGCAAAGTCCAGCAATTAAGTAGAGTCTCGAGCTCCATGGTAGTCCAATAAGAGTCATTTTAAGAATCCCAGAATGTGCCAATGGGATGATTGTTTCTTTAGTTTTTGTGAAAATCTAATCAGCATATCATTAAATCAACATCTTGTGCCGCATACAGCTAAACAAATGTCGCTTCAAAGTTTCATCAAAAGCTGATCAGTGGTGCCGGAGATGACAGACAGATGGATGGACTGTCGCACACCTCACCAGATTTCATTGTGTTATTTTGGCAGACAATAGCACATTGTACGAGCCCATTAACCACACGGCATCAGTCACACATTCAAGCTATGTGTAATAGAGAGACAGATGGTTCTGCTCTTATCTCCGCATGCTGACAGTGTTTCTCTTTGCACATAAACACTGGGTCTCTACATGGGTGTGAACAACTGAGTGTGAATGCATGTGCAGGGAATGCAGTAGTGTGCGCCATATTAACGGAGTACTCGAGCTTCAGATGTTGCCGTCGCTGCTCTTCTGTGATATTCCGATTCACTTTGATGCAGGGCCCTCATCTGTGCACACAAACAGAAAAACACATGTGCACACGTTGCTTCAAACAGCTGGTCCCTGATTAAATCCCTTGCTTTTGTAATTATTCAAAATTGGCTCAAAAACAAAGGTGGAATTCATGGCATAAAAACAAGTGCAGCTTTCAGTCGACCAGTGTCCAGATGGGTCCCCGACACGCTGCACGCTTGTTGCTTGTTATTGAGTTCGGTTGTTGATCTGGGACCGAGGCCTCCACAGTTGTTTACTGGGGCAGCGCTACAGTGCCTTCTCAAGTCCCTCTAAGCCTCAGCTTCAGCTAAGTATCAGGCACAGCAAGCCAAAAGCAGGGCAACTGGCTTGCTGAGTTTAAGCTTTATGAGCTATCGACGGAGACGGGTTTGGATCCTCCTCTGTTCAATTTTGTGTCTTTCTGCATGTGTGTGTGTGTGTGTAGTGGTCAGATACAGGCCCAGGAGAGAACTGAACCACCCTGTAGTGTCTCTTATCCTTATATTAGAGCCCTAATAGACGCGAAGAGGCTGTTAGTGAGCTGCCCATCACAGCTGCCCATCATTCCTGTCACAGCCCCTCCCTTCTCAGTTCATTGCCTCCTCCTGTTCCTCGTCTTAGTCCTTGTTCACCTTCCTCCTCCTCATTCCACTACCAAACTGCTGACAGAGGCATGGCGCCAAGCCAGACTCCAGTTTGCAGGTTGTCACAGACTGACTGACTGACTATGTAACAACTCACAAGCTCACTGATCGACTAGCTCAACGCACGCCCAACCCAATTCTCTGACTTGCGCGTTCTGCAGATTTAGACCGTGAACATGAATCTCTAAATGTAGAGCACAGGAAGCACAAGCAGTTCTTTGCGAGCGTCACGCTGACATTAGACAGTAAAGAAGGTTTCATCCAAAGCACCTAACCTTCACATTACAGCATTAATTTTTTATGAGAGGCCTCAGAGAGATTTAAACTCATAAAACTGACTTTATTACACCTTTTGTGTTGAGTTGTTGCAGAAGAGAAACCCACTGCATTGAGATTGATTTATAGTTCTGAGTAGAATTTAACTTGGTTAGTGTCATCACACCGCAGCAGCGCTAGATGGATGTGTAAGGCATTATTGGGCAGTGTTGTGCATTCATCATATACCTGAAGGCATCTTGTTTACATTGTCTCATTTGCTTTATGATAGAGAGGGATAGTCATGCAGGAGCAGTTTGCATGGGATATTGATTTTCTTCATCGTAAATTGCAAATTTGTGTAGCATCACAGAGAGGATGAAGATACTTATGCAACCTGCTAAATGGATTCTTCACCCACTACTGATTGTGGCTTATCTTTTTTCGCTGTACTATCTATATTTTTAGAATGTTATTGTCGTGTGAAATTAATTAATCAATCTATCAATCAGCTCCCAGGTTCAGAACACTATCACCTGCCTGGCCTACAGATTCACTCCAATGATTCGGTTATTCTCGCCATTCCTGAGTGATCTGAGTGACAGGCAGCGTGCCAACCTACCAATCACCCAGCAGCATTAATGAGAGGTGAGCACGAGGTCGAGTTGCTCAGTCTGTCTGGCTCCGCCCTCTCTGCAGCTGTCAGTCACCTCGGGCACAAAGCCACGTCTCCCGCAGTGACAATGACACGCGCCGGCCTGACGGAGGGAGCGAGGGGCGAGAGTGACAGCTGGGCTGAGCGATGAGGACCTGATCGATCCCCCGGGCATGCCAACAGAGGAATAGAGGGCGGGAGGGGGCGATGTATAGCAGGGAAGCGTGATGGATGGCATAGGGACTGCACTCAGTAAAGAGCAGCAAGGAGGAAATGGAAAATGTGGAGTGGTGAGAAACCGCAGTCGTTGCACTAAAATCTCGTTTACGAGTGGTGCTCTTTGCATATATCTTCTTCATTTGGTTCCCTATCTTTCAAGTAAAAGAAACATGCAAATGTGCACTATACTCATGTAGTTTGGTGTGGTTGTAATGGTTTTAACCCAGTGCGGCCACACCAAACAGATGCTGCTGCCTCTTCCAGACCTGAACTCCCATCGACCCAGCCGTCGCTCAGGCCCGGCAAGGGAAGGTCTACTACCACACACACTAGCCCCATTGTGGAAGCTGTCTACGGTCAGGACATCTCTGTCAAGTAGGGCTCGGAGCAGAGCTGGCTCGCTCTGGGTGTACCGAGGCATTGAAGCATGCAAAGCAAGAATGCACCGTTCAGAATCAGTTTACTTGGGAACTATGTTGTTCGAGTCAGCGGACATAACATGGAAACAGCAAAGGAAGGAGACGTGGAGGCAAGAATAACACAATGCAGAGATAATCACATAACAGACTCGCATCTACTGTAGTACATATACAATGCAGTATTATAGTCATACACTATATACGGGGACATCACTTTTCCTATTATTATCTCTACAAACATGTCTTTCAAACCGATTCAGTGCAGTGGTAGCAGGTTTTCATGGTAATGACCAGACCTTTCCGCCCATTTATAGTGTTTACTTGCCTTTTCCCACTGGCACATTCCTGTGGTTTATTAGCTTGACTTATTGGAGTCAAGTGGTTTGGTTTCAGACATCGTGAGTTTCCAGGAAAGGCTGGAACATGTCAGTCCAGTCTTTTACGCATCACAGTGTAGCGATTCACACATAAGCATATACAAATGCAGAGTTTGGGAACATTACATGTTCTCTTTAATGTAAGGGCAAATTGTGTTTTTATGTAGCCTGCTTTCATCTACTCTCAGAATACATCTCAATCCATATGTATGGCTTCCCAGGTCAGCTCATTATATTAAATCTCACCACAGAAATATGTATGCGCCGCAGTGCCACCTGGGCCTCCACCGTTCAAACTGCTCCGCCCGGCCCTGATCACCCTGTGAACTCCATGGTTACCGGGTGCGGGGGAAGGAGCCAATGAAGCGACAGCTGGGGCAGTATTTCAGAGGAAACTGGGTTGCACGCTGAACCTCACCTGCTCTCCGCCTCAGTGCTTAGTGCCAGTGGGTCTCATCACCCCCTGCTTTCATTGCTTGTCTTTCGCTCCACAGTATTTTCCCCCACCTTAGCACCCCGCCTTCCCCCCCACTCCCCCAGTCAGGGTTTTCCTCATCTGTTACCTCTCCTGTATCATTTGATTAAGACACCATTGAATCCAGCTGCCTTGTCTCCGCTTCCTCTAGAGATACCGTAGGGGATCATTTTTGTATTCCTGTATTGTAGTTGCCTCCTTCCTGTGTGTGTGTGTGTGTGTGTGTGTGTGTGTGTGTGTGTGTGTGTGTGTGTGTGTGTGTGTGTGTGTGTGTGTGTGTGTGTGTGTGTGTGTGTGTGTGTGTGTGTGTGTGTGTGGAGATATATTCTATATTTCCATATCTTGGTTGGGGCGGCTTGTGGTTTGCCTGCCCCAGCATTGCGTCTCAGAAGTTTGTGTCTCTCTGGAGCATGTTGGCTAACCTCCGCATCACGTCGCTACTCATTAGCCTGTGCTGGTCTGGCCTATTTGTTTCTGCCTTGTTCAAGAAGATATCATGTTGCTTTGTTTTACGTTTTTAGCAGCACTTAAAACCCCTGGGAAATGATGTCACTTAGGAAATAGTCCTACTTCCTGTACAATGGTGTAACGAGCAGGTTAGGGTGTGGCCTTTTGAGAGCTCCTGTTGAATATTGTTTGAACAGACAGTAGAGTTGATACTTGGAAAAGAAATGCATCTGGGTCTTATTTCAAGAGCTCTGTGTCAGGCAGCTGGAATGGGCTTTCACAGATTTCACAGAGAAAGGAAGATTGAATTTAAGACATACATATAAATACCCATGATGCAAAGATACGGAAAGGTTGATCCTTGGATAATGTAGGAGGTAACATATCTTCACTTTTCTTCTCAGTTATTTCCATGGCTTTGAAGCACAATGCTCAGTTAGTGCTCAGTGAAGTGGGAGGCCGGTGCTTCTCAGGGACCGAGGCTCGAACAGTGGGGTGGGGTGGGGGGGGGCGAGTTGTGCAGCGAGAAGGGCTGTTGCAACTTTAAAAGTCTCATCTTTATGCCTGCCAGCGTCTGATGTTCCTCACTCAGGGAGCAAATTGAGTTTGCACGCATTGATGACTCATTAACATGGTCCTTGCAGCACTTCGCCAATGCCCCTGTGCATTCGAACATATTCCATTTTTAATAGTTTTATGTAGAGGAATTGATTTGGTATAATGTCGGTGGCAGCTCCTTTTTTTTTCTCTCCTCGGCTGATTTGATCTTTTTGTTCTGAGCATGTCAGAGTGCTCATTTGTGTTTTCATTACATGCAGTAGTTATTCATAGTTCATCGACACGGAGCTGCGGAAATGTTTATTTATATCTTTGTATTTATCAAGGAGCCGTAATTGACACTGAAAACATTCAGTTTGAACACAGAGCAGCTGACAATAAATGCAATTTGCAAGATCATCAGCTACTCATTTTGCCAAGACCTTTTTTAGTTATGATGCTTTTGAGCAGATATCTCAGTCATGCTGCAGCCAGAATCTCAGTCTAGTCCAGCGTTAAACTGCTGCAGCGGCGATGACGGCAGAGCCGTGGCGTCGGATGGGCAGGGTCATGCGTGTATGTGCCACTCTAAGCAGCGGTCAGAGGGGCAGGGAAGCTGTCAGGTGAGCGGGGGAAATGTGTGAATGAAGTGGAAGCCGTGCGAATGCCCCAATGGCAGATAGAGGAGAGAAAATAGACGGACAGAGAGAAAATAAAGACGGACAAGTGAGCGTGGAGGGCAGCACAGGGTCAGCCTTTCCATCTTGCCGCAGGGGAAGAAAAAGCTAAAAATACCCTCAAGCTGTTTTCCACTCAGGAGGGAGGAGGAGAGAGAAAGCAAGATAGGAAGGTAAAAAAAGAAGCTTTTCCCTCTCCACCACCACCACCTCCTTCTTCTCCTCTTGAGGCTGTCCTTCCCTTCCCTCAGATTCTTTTTTTTTGTTTCTCTCCGCAAAAGCCAGAGCAGTCAGCCTGTGCTATCCATGTGGGTAACTCCACATTGTCGGGTGGGGTATAGAGTTCCTTCCTGTTGTTAGAACTGTGTGAGAAAAGACTTGAGGGATTCACGAGGCACAAAAACAGTGATCCTTATTGAGGTCAAAGCACCACCCAGGGACGAGGAATAAAAGACAACATTTTAATGGTTATAATCCAAAACTTTGCTTTGTTCTGTAGCCCATTTAGACTCGCACGCTCCAATGCTCCAATATCTCTAAAGACCTCATGGCATACCTTGTTTCCTCCCTGCTGTATTCCCAGTGAGCTGCTTTGAAGTTAACGTCATCGATTCACTGTTTTAGATCATACCAGTGCTTCAAATGTCATGCCAGCTGAGTATCTTTGTTATGTTTTTTGTTGTGAGCTGTTTTCTCTTACCCCCCCCCCACCCTGCAGGCCCTGGGCCCACTCAGGGGAGCTGCGGAGGACGGTGGAGAACGGCGTTAAGGAGTTCTGGTACTTTGTTCGCAGCGAGGTGAAGAAATTGGCCAACGCCGAGCTCAGCGAGAGGCAGAAGTACACCGATACGCTCCTGCAGGACCTGGGACACCAGGAGAGGTGAGCTGCTTGAAAGTGGTAAAAAGCCTAAATGTTCCACAGGGATTTGAAGAAACCATTTACATCCACGGCAAAGCTGAGTTTGCATGTCTTTCTCATGTCTGCCAAAAGCTTCCTCCCCCACAGTCCAAAGTCCAAAGTCACGCACATTTGGTGAAACTCAACAATGCCCAAAACATGCGAGTGTGTTTGTTTGTGTTCTGTGTGTTGTTGTTTCTCCAACTTAACACTCTCCCAGCAAGTCTGGGAAACTCATTCCTTCAGGGTGTATTCTATTACTATTTATAAACCCTTCGGCTATAGAGGTCTGAAAGCTTCTTAACAACTCCTTTTATTTCTATAACACTGGGAGTGTTGTTGATAGTGATGTTCTCACGAATCTCATACATCTAGGTCTGTGACTCCATTAGCTTAACTGATATTACTGAGCAGCGGTACCCTGTTATTAAACCTCAATATGTCGACCTAAAAGTAATCGTAGCGCAGATTATCTAACCGTCAAGCACCAAGAGTCCACATTAAATGCTTACGTTCAGACAAACATTTAAGAACTTTGGCTTTTTTGTTCAATTACAAAAGTGTTTGTATTTATCAATATTTATTATTATTATTATTATTATTATTATTATTATTTGAGATTAAGGCATTGCATTACAAAGAGTGATAAACATTAAAAAAAGAGAACCCAAACCTGTTTCTGATGATGAAATAAACTGAAATTGAATAATTGGATAGAACTGACAAAGAATGAATCAACAATAATGATAACTCGTTAATTATTTAAGTAACATTTAAAGCACAAACACATGTAAGCTGAGAAACAAGGGCAAAGGTCATCGACTGCTCTGCTGTCACAAGTGCTTCGTTGTAATCCTGCAGAAGTGGTTTACAGGAACCATTGTTTTAATCATCGCTGCCTAAGCTGCTTCCCAAAGACCCCGTGTATGCACACATACAGTCATATACTTTACATGCATTCACTCTCCCCCCCCCCCCCCCCCCCCCCCCCCCTCCCTGCTTTCTCCGTATGTGCTGTAGATTTATATAAATGCACCGCTCACTCGTTAAAATGTTGCACAGGAAGCGGGTGCGGTCCTCGTCTTGAACATGTTCCAAGTAAAACAAAAAATGTAGCACTTTTAAAAGAAGTATGCGATTTCTTACCCGCTCGCCCAATAAAAAGATCACTGCGTTTATGAAGAGCCTTCAGTTTCTCACAGGTTCATAAAGAGCTGAACTGAAACGTTGGGCAAAGTTCACAGAGATCTGGCAGAAAGCAGTTCAAATGTTTGCATCAGGAAATGAACACCTTCACACTACAGGAGAGTGTTTCACCACACTGGTGCCGGTGTATCTGTGACTTAATCTGTAGTAAAACACCACATCACAGTGTATCTGGGTGCCAAGTCTCTAAAAGTTAGAAGGTGCTTAAAGTGTACAGGAAAAAGTGTTGAACATCTTTATTTCCATGACAAACTGCAACGTGCATCGGGATGGATCGTACGGTTTGACTTACGCTGTTTATGTTGTAGTTGTCTGTCAATGTCAAATTAAGTCATTGTTTAACAGTTTGCCCATCCTGTGCCTCACCTGGCCTGGTGATGTTCCTCTAAACGCCGTAATGTAAGCCTGAAACCTTGTGAATGCTCTCCCAATGGTGCGGCATCAGTACTCTGTGCTCTGCTGCCAAACCCAGCGGCTGCAGCTTCAACGTCTGCAGCTTCAACGTCTGCAGCCACGAGCCAATCAGAAGCACCGGGGAAGCCCACAAGCTTCACATTTGCCCAATACCGCACACGTTTTAAATGCACACAACAGCATAACACACCCCCCCAATACACGAGGACATCAGGGCTGTGTGCTGTTCCCCTGTCTTGCTGCCAAATTCCTCAGGGCGCTTGTCTGTTGATTCCTTCTTGTCGGATTTTGCGGCCGGCCATGTTGGCTTTTCCTTCCCACAGAGGGATGGCGATTGCTCCCCCGTGCACTTCTGGAAGAGAGTTTGACACCCGCTCACACATTGTGGTTCCAGGTTCAAAACAGAAACAATAAGTGATGATAGTTGTGTGTAGAGAAAGGCACTATTCACACTGTTGAAATGGGACGTGTTACACTTATCAGCTTTGTGTGTGTCTTTGCATGCGCTGCTGAATATATGCGTAAGAGCTCTCAGTCACACAGGATGTGACTGATTTGGGTCAAAGAAGTGAGTAATAAATTAAGCTTGCACAAGTGTGTGTGTGTGTGTGTGTGTGTGTGTGTGTGTGTGTGTGTGTGTGCATCTGCCCTTAGCTGCAAGTATCAGAGCTCTTGAGCATGTTTGTAAGTGGATGGTCATGATATTTGGCAGCGTGTGACTAGACACAAATTCGCTGTCAGAGGTGTGCAGATGGCAGACTTAATCCAAAACGGAGCTAAACTGCCAGAAAGACGCAGTTTGTCGTCGGTCTGAAAAAAACTTCCCCTTTTTTTCTATAAATATCAGGAAAGCGTGATGTTAAACACACAGTGTACTGCTAAAATATGCTGGTATGTGTTTTATATCTAAAGCCGTATGTAATGTCGGGGCGAGGAAGTGTGCTTCACAATCTACCTGCTGGAGTACAGAAGTTCTGACGTTTACTACCATGATGGCTCTAAGTTCTGTTGAGTCTTAGTGAAAGTTAATTTATTCTATGTGAGGATAAGAAATGTCTAATACTAATACATAGAAATAAGCATCCTATCTGGACAAAATATAAGGTCACAGACGGTAAGTAATGCGACCCGTAGTGCAGGCGACCGGTCGACCCCGTAGTGCGGGCGACCGGTCGACCCCGTAGTGCGGTCGACCGGTCGACCCCGTAGTGCGGTCGACCGGTCGACCCCGTAGTGCAGGCGACCGGTCGACCCCGTAGTGCGGTCGACCGGTCGACCCCGTAGTGCGGTCGACCCATGCTTCACATATTCATGTCCTCGTTCTCTGCTTGTCACATTCACACTTTTCATCTCACATTAAAAACACATTTGTTCTACTGTTGATGACGCATCACATGATCAGAGCCGATAGCTCAACATAGTGACACACACACTCAACATAGTGACACACACACTCAACATAGTGACACACACACTCAACATAGTGACACACACACTAGAGACCTGCGTCAACACAACCATACACTATTTGACCCATTTCTTTATTGAGTTCAAACGCAGCATTCAAAATGTGTATGTTTACATTTCTGTGTGTTGCTGAAAACCTGTCGATCGATTTTTTTCTTCTGATCTAGCACACACACACACACACACACACACACACACACACACACACACTCTCTCTAACTGCCAAGTGCAGTGCAGTGAATACAAACCGTGTTAAGAAGTTTTCCTTATAACTGCCTCATGACCATGAACTTGTTAATGAATTCTTGACACGCGTTCTAAGTGGCTGCTGTGGGAATGAAGTGATTTACAAAGCAAGGTTAGTTGAGCCGTTGATGTGTTCGCCAAGGCCATAAGGTCACACGTGTCATCATCGTTGAGAATGTACACATATTAAATATGTTTCTTTGCGGTGCAATGCAATTTTGATGCGATGTGTGCAGATACGGTCGATGTTGAGGAGAGAAGTGTGTGTGTGTGTGTGTGTCCTGGAAATGGGGTCTTACGTTCACATCACAGTGTATTAGAAAAGTTATTTGCAAAGGTTATTAAGTAACAAGTTTAGAGATTTAGTTGTGCTGTTTGAATGTGAGCCTCGGCTGCTCGTGCTTCTGTTTGACAGTCCGGGCAATGTTCATACATTTGATGAGGAGTGGGTTGCAGATAACACGGATGCACGTTGTATAACAAACAGTAAAGAAAACAAAGTCCGCCTTGTAGCAATCAGTGTCTATTTTCATCTTGTTAAAATATATAAATAATAAGAAGTTTTGAAATGCGTCTGTATCTGCAGGTCCATCATGACAGACTTGTACTACCTCAGCCAGGCGGACGGAGTGGGCGAGTGGAGAATAAAGGAGGCAAAAGACCTCTCGGATCTGGTCCAGAACAGAATCACCTACCTACAGGTATCTACACACACACACACACACGTAGACACAAAAACATTGTACGTTGACGACAACTTCCACACTCGCTTGCCTCATTTGCACCATCCATAACTGTCAGCATCACTTTCCACGAGGAGCAGGTGAGGGTTTGATAGCAGACTGTCTCACCAGTCGCATGTGACAAGCAGGATTCTTGTTGCCTGTCAGCGCTTTAGTGACACGCACGCACGCACGCACGCACGCACGCACGGCAAAACACAGACACACATGCAGACTTGCAAAAAAAGAAATCGGCAGACACAAATCTAAAAACGTGTACGCTGCACAAAGACACACACATATTTACTCGGATGCACATATGCTTACAGCGCCACACACAACCTGAGACCCGTGACACATCCACCCACCCCTGCTCCCTCTCCCAGCTCTGGTGCTGCCGGGTTCCCGGGTGGGGCAGTGCGCCGCTGCACCGGGCCCTGCAGCATTAATGAGCCGGTATGTTTGATGAAGAGGACCCAGTCAGTCTGGCTGGGCGGAGACAGCACCACTAACAGCTGCTGTCACCACCGCTGAGGGATCACACCGCTCCACCAGCTGCCGTCACTAATTCATCACACACACACACACACACCGAGTCGTGCACAGATGGATTCACCCACACCTACGCAAGCAATCGGCGCACACACACATGCACGGAGCCACAAGATTGATGCACATGCTCTTACACACAGAGAGAGAGGTGTGTGTGTGTGTGTGTGTGTCGCACACATCTATATGTACACACACTGACAGACTCCACCCTGCTGTGTCTGCCACCCGCACCAGCCTCTCCCTTCATTCCTGGTTTAACTAACTCCATCTCTGCGTATGCCCCATCTGTCCACTCCCAGCGTTGAGTGAACATGGCTGGCTTTCACAGGGATTTCTGTTGGACACGCTTTTCATCATTTCTTTTGCACTGCAAGCCTTTTATACGGTGGTATTAATTGGTAGCGAGCAAGATCGTGTTTTTGATCTTTGGCATTTCTGCATTGCATTTCCCAAAGATCACTTGTCACTCAACAAGCGTGTCCCGTTATAGTCGCCAAAGCAGCTATAGTCAGTACTTTTTATATTAACAAAAGAGCACACGAGTATGTGATTGAGGCTGCTCGTAGTCATGAACCCATACAGGATTATCAGCTGACTCTGCAGTACCTCTCAGCTCGACAGCTTTATAGCGTCTTTCAGCTCATTGTTTTGGTTTTCTGGACACAGCTTCACTGTTTTTGGTTCATTGTCATTCCTCTCATCAACATCATTTTTGACAGTTCAGTCACTGTGGATGTTCGTGCTCACGCTAACTACCCCTTTGAATGAGGCGCTGTTGCTTCTTCACACATGGAACGTGCCACAACCTGCACACAACAGGTGGTTCTCCTCTCGTCCATGAGTACAATGCACAGATTTTAATGAGCTAGATGTATACTGCTAATCTGCTGGCAACAGAGAGCAAAACAGACATTTGTCTTTGCACAAATGTAGTTTGACTTCAGACATCTTTTAAGCGTGTGCAGCTTCCCTTTCATCTTCCCCTCTGTCTTTGAATGTGGGCATCACAGTGGATAATTACCTGAGCAACTTTCTACTCCTCTCGTTCAGTTCTTCTCGGCCATATTATACTAAACAATATCACTGTGGTCTGTCTGAACTGAATCACTTCTCAACTGCCTCTGTGTTTCACACTCAAAAAAAAAAAAGCACGGCGTTTAAACAGGCACTTAACCTACAGTACAGAGCGGTACTCAGAGGCTGCCTTTTGTGAGCGCATCTGCCGTCATTATCCTTGAACAGAGTCTCTCGGTGCGTCGGAGTCATTCCAGCCTCATCATCGGCCTCCACGCCACGTAGCTCATGTCACGCATTGATATCATGCAGACATTGAAGCGTCAAATGGCGAGCCATGTCAAAAGAAAAGCTTTACGTGTGTTCTTTTGTCAGGACGCCACTGTAGGTTATTAGCACAGTAAGTTAGCTTACACCTATGGGGCCAGTCGTGAACCGGCAGCCTGTAACTCCAGGGAAATACCTGGGCGGCTTGTTCTGTCAACTGGATGGCTGCTGTACTGTGCTCATGTTATTAAACAGCAGTGGTGGTAATCAGTTTCCGGCTCTTCTCCTCTCTGTTTTTTCTTATTTCTTCTCAGTGGCCCTCTCTTCTATTCCCTCTGTCCTCCTTCATTTCATCTCCAGTTTTCTTTTTTTTTTTTATCCTCGTCTCTCTTTTCCTCTTCGCTTGCCTCTCCGTTCCTCTTCCTCCCTCTCTTCCTTTTCCTCTCCTGCGAGTGTGTGATAGGCAGCGTTAGCCGGTGGGTGCCGCGCGGCCTGATTACTGTGAACCATCCACAGCTGCAGCAGCCTAATGAGGAAAACACTCCCATCAGCCGGTAATTGCTGTTTAGGAAGCTGGTTGGCACGAGTGTTGCGGAGTCGCTCAGACCGGCTGCGGAGCGAATCACAAACCGCCCGGCAACCCATCGACAACACAGCATGTGTCACTCTGTTGGTTTCCCTCTTTTTTACGCAAAAACAAGAAATCTTTGTTTTTTCTTCCCCCCCGGCGCTCCTCATTTGGTATTCTTCCCGTCAGACTTTTGTATGATATCGAAGCTAATTTATGAGATGAGGGACGACAGTGAGACGGGGAATTAGAGACCGCAAGGAGAAGGAGGGAGGCCGTCAGAGACAAAGGGGTGTGAGGAAAGAAAGGATGGTAGAGCATAGGAGGGGAGGGCGAGAGGGGAAAGGGAGAAACAATGGGAGTAAAGGAAAGAAAAGGACTTAGGGAAAAGAAAAGAAAGGGGCAGACAAAAGAAGAGCAAGTATAAAGAAATTAAGGAGGAAGAGATATTAAAGGATGCCAAACCCAACGAGTTAGTCCATCCCTCAATAATTCCCTCTGTCGTTGTCACTCAAGTCCCGACATTATCAAGGCTGTCACATGGAGAGAAGCCAAAGAGGAAAAACCTGGCAGGTAAAGAAAGAGACGCAAACAGAGGGGAAGAGGGAACGGGTATAAAATTAGAGTGAAGTGGAGTGTGAGAGACAGGCAAAGGGAACAAAGAAAACAATATCCATGTGTTATTACAAGTCATAGAGCAGGGCTTTGAGAGATACAAGAAGAAGGTCAAGCAATAAAGCATGTTGAAACATCCCTTCCTCTCCTCCTCCCAGAACCCTCCAGACTGCAGTAAGGCGAGAAAGCTGGTGTGTAACATCAATAAGGGCTGTGGTTATGGCTGCCAGCTCCACCATGTCGTCTACTGCTTCATGATCGCTTATGGCACCCAGCGCACGCTCATCCTGGAGTCCCACAACTGGCGCTACGCCCCCGGCGGCTGGGAAACCGTCTTCCTGCCCGTCAGTAACACCTGCACCGACCGCTCCGGGGCCACCACTGGACACTGGTCAGGTAGGTTAAACACACACACACACACACACACACACACACACACAGTGTCTCCAAAGCCTCAGTGCCGCTTCCAAACGCCTTTGATTAGTTGCTTAATAATCAAATTACCCTTGCTGGTTTTTTTGGTCTATCTCTGCTAAAAGACGGGTCTGCCAGGCCGTCTTTTGTGCCGCTGCAGCGAAAATAAAGTGTGAATTCCCTGGCTAAGCAGGACTGTGCAATTTCTGCTAAAGCACTTTGGCAGCCAGTGTAGCAGCAGCAGGTTACCGTTCAAAGGTTTCATTGCCAAGAAATCCTGTGACTTGATTTCAGTAAACAACCTGCTCCTCTGACCTACAGCACATACACACTTTTGGTGTCTGATGGGGACGGAGATTGCAGGGAGCAAGTTTTGCGGAAGTGTTGTTAAAACTCTGGCTCCTTGCACAGTTTTGATTCATGTCTTGCGTGCTGAGAATATCCTTCTTCGTGTGCTATCTATGATTAGTTCCGATCATTATGGCGAATGTATGGAGGAAGCTGAGGAAGACTGCATGTGTTTCTCTGCTGTAGCCCAAAGGTCGTTCCGTAGACTGACTAAGGGTCTTGTATTTTGCAATGCAACATTTAATCTAGTGTTCAATCTGAATTCTGTGTTCGTCATAACGCATGTGCAAGAGCAGAGGTCCACTACTCCTCTCTGCAAGTGAATCAATCAAATATATCAAGTGTTCAGCCATTTATTTCTTTCCATAAGAAAGTTTACATGTCCGCCTGTGGAGT
This sequence comes from Cottoperca gobio, assembly GCF_900634415.1. Taxonomy (NCBI): domain Eukaryota; kingdom Metazoa; phylum Chordata; class Actinopteri; order Perciformes; family Bovichtidae; genus Cottoperca; species Cottoperca gobio. Next base: position 5,339,943 of record NC_041378.1, read on the forward strand.
GTAAACATCTTTTCAGGGTCTCGGCATGTAATTAGCCTTCAAACTGAACTTGCTGGAGGGCTATTGTTGGCCTGACGGCAGCTTTAATGATTTGTTGAGGTGAACCCTGAGACGGGGGACCTCCTGTTGAGCCGGGCGGAGGGAGGAGATTTTTGAATCCTAATGATTTTGTTGATTCACTGACTTTTCCTCCAGTGACACGAGCAGGTCAAAGCTTTCACCTGCACAACTAATGACATTCCCATCAGCTTCAGCGCGTGCTAATTAACAAATGTCCTCATGTTACCACTGCTGAACCAAGATGGTGAGCACGGTAGACATAAAACGGCACGTTAGCATGCTGACGATAGCGTTTAGCTCATAGCATCGCTGTGCTGCTAGCGTGGGGGGAGGGGGGGGGGGGCTGTAGTCTTGTTATTTATGTGTTCTATTAGAATGTATGCCTTATGACTGTCCATAATGAACACCATGTTCAGCATAATGTCGTTTATATCTGTACCTGGTACCAGAATACCTTCGACCAGAAGATCGATGTGCTTGTTTGGGGGGGGGGGGGAATGCATCTTCTACTAATGCACAGGCAGCAGTTATGAATGAGATTGCATATAGGTATGAGTGGAAATTGTATTTTGATATGATTAATGGATAATCCTACAATAGAGGTGTGTTTGCCTCTCTGTTAAGCTGACAAAACAAAACAAAAAAGTGAAGATCAGTGATAGAGGTTTTACTAAGAGACCGTGCCCCCCTCCCCCCCTCTCTCTCTCTCTCTCACACTTTCTTTCTCATCGCTTTCTTGTTCTCATCACTGCATCCTTTCAGCTGTATATTTTCTCCTATCGCTTCATTTGACTTGTGCTCTCCTGGGCTCTCCCTTCTTATCTCCTGCTCTCGTAGCGCCTTCCCTTTTCCTATTCTCCTGCCTTTCATGTGTCCTTTTCCACTATCTAATGTCTTTCTCTGGTGTCTGTCGTACAAACGGCCTCCTATAGATCTATATATGCCATCTGGCTCCTCGCGGCCAACTGCCAACTCACTACAAACGCCACTCCCCAGGCCTTTCAGCATCCTTCTAAAGTATTGTGATTTGCAGAGGCAGTATGTTCTGTTGACCAAGCCAGCTAACTAGCTAGGCATAGCTAATGTAAACCTGTTGGCTACGTGGCTACCCCTGTGCTCATCTTTTATTTAGCCAGGAAGGCCCTTATTGAGATACGAGATCTCTTCTCCTTGGGGCACTGGACCACAGTGGGATGGTAAAATCTTGGATGAATACACATTTGAATATCTCACTAATTAAGTGGAATTGCAGCGTTTGACTGTCCTGAATACTGATCTCGTGTGAAAGAGAGTGTGAAGTCAAAATAAACTGGCGTTTTCCTTTTTTTCTATGGTTAACCAGTGTTTGTTAGCGACCATGCAAATGACTTGAGATGATAATGGGTTTTGCATAGCGCCAGGATTGCAGGGAGCTTGGCACCTCCAGGACGCCGTCATTTTTCTAATTGTGTTACTCCTGAACCCCCGATCATCCGGCTTCTGCCGTATCGTTTTGCGGTAAATGCCACCAATCCTTTGTAGTCACCTTCAATTAGAACTGTGATGAGCTTACTGCTGTGGGTGTTCTACACTTGGCAATTATTTGTATTGTTTTCCTTGTGTTTATGTGGGGAAATGGGTATTTGTTGGTATTTCCTGTAGCTGCCCTTTTTAGATTCCAGCTTTCCTCATGTATCTTTATATGGTTTACCAACTTTCTTTTAAGTGTTTCCCCTAGGACGTGAGTCATTTATAGACTGCGAGAGGATGCGTAGCATACGCATCTGTGACAAAATCAAAGGTAACCATAAAGTCATTATGGGACCTGCTGATTTTCCTCCCCTCAAATGGGAAGTGGGGAAAACAAAACATTACAAGAAAATACACAATGAAATAATCATAACGTACAGTGTTCCCCTCTAGGATTGGCTTTGTGTCAGAAAATAGAATAATTGAGAGGAGTTGTATGTTGATGTTACTATATGGATTTCTTTTTAGATTTTTATTAGATTATCATTATATAACTAGAGTATTGTTTACAAAGTTACCATCTTACTTTTCAGAAATACTACTAAAGTTCTTAAACCTTAAATGTAGTCCAAACACACACACCCTTACAAGAACTTTGCCTAAGTGACATACAAGTTGGAAAAATGTGGTTTTAATTGGGAACTATGAATAGAAATCTGAATCTATTTAATAAGATCACGATGCAAAATTCCCTTGTCCATCGGGCCACATGGTCAGTTAATGTTTTAAATGTACCAGGCACTCAACAGATTACCATTGGTGTTGTTGTGGCTGGTGAGTGAATCAAATCTACCAACGCACTTGCATATATTTTCTAGCCTGATTATGTATGAATATTGATAAAGGTTGACCCACCTTGTCTCTCTCTTGGGACTAGATACTGGATACTCGTGCTACCTGAATAAAACACGTCTACAATTGGCAAAGAAAAGTGCTTTTACTTTGGAAGTAACTATGACTGCGAGTCTGAACAAACCTTCAATACCTTTTAACACTTGACAATGTAAGATTCTTGGCGCTTCGGTCGGTACCAAAGGAGAGTAATGAGTTTCAAACCCAGCTCGTCTGTCTGTTAACCCGCTGGTGCATGTTGCTGTTTTACTACAACTCTTCTTTTTAAATGCAATGGACAGCATGAGAGAGCTTAGCACCATCCTGCAGGTCTGGTATAACAGACTACATTCTGAACACGCAAAGGGGGAAACCAGTCTTCTTGGGGAACAATGGTTCGCTGATCAAAGAGCTAATTTGCCAAAGAGAGTGTATTCCTTTGAGGTTCTCTGTAGAGATATTACTGCCTTATGAGTGAGTCTGAGAGCAGCAGGAGAAACATAATGTTCCCTGCCATGTCAAGACTAGAACAAGAGTTCTCTAAGTTCATAAACTCCAGCTCAAATGTATTATGAATGGATAGGCTCCGTATTTTGTGTCTGGATGATGTCACTCTTGGTTCTCCACTTTTCATAGCTGTGTTAATCTCATGCAATATTTATTAGGCTCTGTATACCCCACGGGTTTAAAAGACACTGTACCAATCCTGTGTCAGTGCAGACCTATATGCCTTTATGTCACGATGCATACAGGAAATATATGCAGATGCTTTGGAGTTGAGATGAAATTTTAAAAGAGCTTTTGTGATCTAATTAAGAAGCTGTGGGAGGCAGACATACAGCATCTCTGTACATTTGTGCCAAGAAGTACAGGCCTCAAAAATATGCCCATTCCCCCTTATGTGAATCATGCCAATGTGGTTATATAAGCAAAGACGGGCCTGGGAATATTTTTTTCTGTTCAATATTTAATGCTTCTACCAATTTATATTCAGTTCATGCTCAGGCACACGCACACATAAATTGAAGCCTCTGTTTCTGTCCTTGTTTTTCACATGTTTTTTTTATGTACCCTTTCTGTGAAAGGCCATTCTTAATGACTCATTATGCCATTTACTTGGAAGTGTGTTGTGGTTGAGTTTGCAGCTGTATTAGGCCCTGTCTGTGGCAGTTAGAGAAGCCACTTTAGCCTGACAGAACACGGGCCTCAAACTTCCTTTTGTGTAAATCGAGAGGGTTTAGACACACACACACACACACACACACACACACGCACACGCACGCGCGCGCGGGTTTTAAGACTGAAAGGGAGTGAAGGTTTTGTCTGCCAGGCATATCCCTTCTGGTGCGATGAGATTAGCCGGGGCTCTTTGTGTGTGTGTGTGTGTGTGTGTGTGTGTGTACGTGTGTTTGTGTGTGTGAATGCACATTTCTTGTTATTGTGTGTTGTATGTGGATCACCGTTAGTTGTCGGTGTTGGATCATCTTTTTTCCTTCTGATCGCAACACCCTGTACACGGATGTTCATGCGTGTGCGTTTTCATGTCAGTGGGTGGGGTACATGCGTGTTAGCATGCATGTGAGTGTTTGTTTCCCCCCTTTGTTTGTCTGTCCACACACATACAGGTGTGCATCATGCACATGTATGTGTGTGGACAGTTGGCCTTGATGTGCATGGAGGTCTGGCAGTGCACGGGGGCTTTATTCTGCCCAGAGAGGTGACCTTCGTAATCAGCCCCACTCAAACCCTCTGCCCAGAGCTTCTGCCAAGCAGGACTCAGCCTGAAGCGGCCAATGCCAGATCACCAGCCCCCCCCCCCCCCCCTAACTCCTCCAATCCAGGTCCTTGCATCAGCCCCTGGCCCTACACAGCCTTGATGGAAAGGAGCTTACCTTGGCCTTTAAGCAAGGACGGGCAAAGAGCAGCTGTCAATCACAAAAGTTGGACTCGGAGGGTTGGGGGGGGATTTGGATCCATGCTGAAAATGGAATGATAATAGTGCTGAAGAATGATGCTGAAATATCTAACGTAACGCTATCATTTATTTTGGCACAATGTATAGAAGTTGTTGCAGTTCAAAAAGACAAATGGAACATCTTTGGGTTTTGGACTGTTATCCTGGACTTTGGGAAACTGTGATGAGCATTTTTCTCTAGTTGTGATATATTATAGATATAGAACAATGTTTGTATTAATGATAAAGAACACAATCTTTAGTTACAGCCCTGAACAAAATGTTGAATAAGTATTGAATATCAAGTGTCTTATACTCAACATGCTTCATCCAGGAGAGGCCCACGATAAGGACGTCCAGGTCGTGGAGCTGCCCATCGTAGACAGTCTCCACCCTCGGCCCCCCTACCTGCCCCTGGCGATCCCCGAGGACCTGGCCCCGCGCCTGCACCGTCTGCACGGCGACCCCTCCGTCTGGTGGGTGTCCCAGTTTGTCAAGTACCTGGTGCGACCACAGACGTGGCTGGAGAAGGAGATCCAGCAGACCACCGCCAAGCTGGGCTTCAAACACCCCATCATCGGGTAAGGACACTCGGATATCACGTCTCAGTGTGTGGGGGCGGCTTCGTCTTCTCCTTTTTCTCTGCTTCTAAACACTTGAGCAATAATGACTTTGTTACTATAGCATATCTCTACAATTACTTTCACAAAGTGCTTTACAATCAAAGCGAACAGAAGGCATAGGAAGGAGAACACTGACAGAGCCGGAGGGGCTGTGGTTGAAAACAAACACTGCTTTGGCTGAGGTTGATTTGAGGTTAATGCAATAAGTGTTAAAAGTAAACTTCATTTGGTTTTAGTGTTTTGTTTAGTTAATATTAACTTGGAAGGCGTTTCTCTTTTCTCATTATTTCCCTGCTTTTCACTAATACAGCTCATATTCACGCAAATCAACTTGAAATTCCATCACTCTGTTCTTTCTAATAGCTTTTTTTAATGTATTATAGTCCCCGTGAGGGGTTTTATTCTCTAGTCTCATCCAAGTCGTTTTATACTGAAGACCTTGGTGATCTGATATTGTTACCAAAGCAATTAAATAGCTAAAAAAGTAAAAGCATCTCAGACAGTTTTTAAAAAAACCAGGAGAAAAAAGCCGAACAAGACAAGAAATGAGGAGCTTGTTAAACAGTTAATGACCGCATTAAAAATTAATCGCCATTAATTCATCTTCAATGGTCTTTGTTGATCAAAGCATAAGGCTGCCATATTCTATATATTTCTTATTGTCAACAAATCCCATGAAAATACCAAAAGCAACAATGAATAAATCCTAACAGGCAAAGTATTGTCTTGTTTTGTTCATCTGTACCAAAGAGCTCCACTGTTGTCCACAAACTATTAAAAAAAGGCATAAATGAGCCACACTGTCGTATTAATCGTCCGCTGAAAATAGTCTCAAAGAAACTGCATGGGCATGGAGAGAAGTGGAAACGTGTTGAAGGCAGACTAATGCGTTGTTGCTTTTTGTCTTAGCGCAGCGGTGCTTTGAGCTACATGCTAATGTCAAGCATGCTAACATTAGCGCTGAACACAAAGTACAAGCTGAGGCCGATGGGAATGTCATTAGTTGTTCTGGTATTTCATCATAAACCAAAGTATTGGACAAACTAACCTTTTGACCTGATGATGGAGCTACATTAAGTTTAAGGGATTCAGTGACTCAGTGGACTTCATCCTCTGGGGAACCTCTGGGGAACATCTAGGGAACATGAATGCACACATGTCCATACATCCAATGTTTGCCATCAGTAGATCCTTCTGTTCATGACGGCACAAGGGAACTTCCTCAGTGCAAACAGGAAGGTCACCTCAGTACCCTGATATCTCCGTACACCACCTTGATATTACTGTCCATGAAACTTTGCTTAAATGGGTCGGATGAGACGATACCAACCGTCCCAAACATGACATTATCACGTCTGATTTCTGCCTTTTGATCGTGAATACTTTAGTATTGCGTCTCCAGATATTCTGTTCTCACAGCTTGAAAATAAATACTTCTTATGGTCCAGTGTTTACTGCATACTGTAAGCCCCTTTTTTAATAGCAGCTTTTAGCTGTTTATTTACTCGTCTATGTTTCCGTCAGTCAACGAGCAGTCATGTTCTGTCCGCCTGCCTGCCTCTCAACTCATAAATAACTCCACCCGTCTTTGAGCAGCACTTCACACCTGATCAAAGAGGACTTTGCAAATGATTCTCCGCACTTGTTTTAACCCACTTGGTCGTGCAGATTGAAGGGATTTACCATATTAGGACAATGCACGTAAGCTGTCAGTCAGGGGGAAAGTATATATAATTACTTTGAAGTACTTTGCTGAGATTGTTTAAAGTTTCTGCACCGTCCCTTGAGGCTGATTCCACCCGGCGAGTAAAGGAAGTAGTTTAAAGCAAACGCTAAGAGTAATATTTCTAATAGTCTGTCACGTCAGCCTGGTTTAAGTGTGTCATCGCCTTCATACCTCTCGCATCCATATGTTCATAGACTCTACGCCAGCGTCTCGCCCTTCATAACTCCTCTTTTACGTTTTGCTTCAAACAATCATCGTCGTTCTTCCTCACTTTTTCCGTCCTGCTCGGCTTCGTTCTCACTCCCTCTTGTCACACTCTCTCGCGCTCTCTCGCTCTCTCTCTCTCTCTCTCTCGCTCTCTCTCTCGCTCTCTCTCTCTCTCGCTCTCTCTCTCTCTCTCTCTCTCTCTCTCTCTCTCTCTCTCTCTCTCTCTCTTGCTCTCTCTCAGATGCTCTTCTCTTTGGTTTTATCACCACAGCAGCTGCTGTCTCTGTCTCCCAGCACTCTTTGACTCCCCCCCCCCCCCCCCCCCCCCCCCCCCCCCCCTTCTTTTTTTTTCCCGTGACTCATCTCAAATTTTTCAATCTCCCCATCCTCTCACATCCTCTCATTTGTGATCGTTGCTCTGTCTTCATTTGTTCATCCCTGCTTCAAGATTTTTCTAAAATTTTACATTTCACAGTCACCTCTCCCTCACGTTCCCCAGGCGCACAGCCCTACCCACAATTCTCTTGCTCTCATAGTTTTACACACATCTCCATCACTGTTCTTTGTGTTTCCCCCTCCATACACTTATACATCCCTCCCTTTTCTCCCTCCATATCACCGGGGAAAGGCTTATTGAAATGATGTGCTGGGTAGAACAAAGTTTTCATCCTTTTTTTTTCTCCCCCCATCCTCCCCCCCTCCCACACGTCCCTTCTCAGCTCTTGATATATCCACTCCACTCTGCACTGATGTTGCAACAAAGTGCCTATGCGCTTCTGTCAGCGCTGTGGAGGAAGGCGATATGTGTGTGTGTGTGTGTGTGTGTGTGTGTGTGTGTGTGTTTGGAAAAGTCAGGGAGGTTAATGTGAGATGTAAAAGTGGGGCTGAAAGAGATCTATAGTTTCAGTGCGAGGAAAAGGCAAGAGGGTGGCGGCAGCAGTGTCGGATGCAGGGGTGGATGGAGAGAAGTACCAAGAGTCCCCAGAGCACCCAACAACCGCCAGCTGACCCCCACCAGCTCAGTCACCACCACCACTCTCCCCCTGCTGCTCCCTCAGGACTCGAGCTGCAGGAAGGCTGGAAGCCACCGACTAAATGCAGCTCCGTCCTGCCAGCATTTAATGCGTCCTAATGGTAGTGAGGCCAGTCAGAGACCGAGGATTAGGGTTTGGTTACTGCTTATAATGCAGATGCCAGAGTCGCCTTATCGCCTTGGCATTTCGGTTACCAAGAGACGGATTTTTTCAGGCCTATATATGAATAAGGCTTATGATAAATTGTGGTTTTTTTCCCCTGAATTTTTGCAGTAAAACACAAATCAAATTCATTTTGAAGAATCGATAATAAAAGAATATATTATAGTAAAGAAATATTTTATAATAATAATAATAATAAAAAAGGTTTTAAGAATACAATTTATAGCTGAAACGCTTTTTTTCCCCCTCTCTTAAAGCACCTGCACACAATGAGCAACTCATTTGCATTTTCACAATTTCATTTACTCACTCGCATAGATTAAAAATGCATTTAAACCGATTTTACCAAAATATCCAGGTACCATTTGAGCAAAATCGATAAATGATGAGTGTTGTATTGTTCCGTTAATTAACTAATTAATTGCGGAAACGACAAGCTGTAAACGCAACATTGACCTTTTTAAAGTTTAAAACAACGACGTAACATATAGTACTAAAACAATAAAGTTTAGGGCCGTAAAATGTAAATGATGAGCTGAAAGTTGATGAGGGGAACTGCAGAACAAGAGATTGTAATTCTTCATCTTTACGGGCAATCCCTTTCACATACAATGTAGTTTAACTAACAGCAAGGTGCTGCAAAGTGCAGTTAAAATCCTAGTTTAAAAACATGTAGTTCACTTCTCTCCTTTAATAACACACTTTACATTGCCTTCTTCCTGTCCTTCTATAATTATGAACGCTGAAGGTGAATCTTAAGAACAACGTTGACATGCTTTGATGTCAGAGTGTGTGTGTGTGTTGCATAAGCAGGTATTCAACAGCGAGCACAGATGAACAATGGTAATGTTCTTCTTCTCTGGCAGCTGACAGGCATCCAGAGGTCATTGTCAAACAAATCATTTATTCGGTCTATATGTTATTGTCGTAATCTAGCAGAATCGGCGCTCGCTGTGTCTAGTGTGGGTGTGTTTGATGTCTCTAATGTATGATTTTACGCCCACCGTGAGGATTGCTCTGCCTTGCCGGTGCTGTATGAGTGGAGAGAAATGAATTGAATTATTGTGGCGGCAGTGTGGGAGAGTCCTGGGGGGGGGTGGTGGGGGAGCTAAGCAATCTCTCAGTGTGGCCTCTGCTGCTCTGACGGAGAGAGAAAAGGGGCGAGACAAAGACAGAGTTCACGGGAACAAAAAAAAAACAGAAGACATGAAAGATGTGAGGGAGTAGGGGAGAAGCTTAGAGTCGAGACCTCTGTCCCATCGGAGAGACACCGAATGAAAGGCTCCGTCACCCCCGCCGCCACCTCACTCACCTGTTCTCACTCCATTCTTTGGGTTTCATTTCCACGTAAAGAAAGCGTCCCTTTCTGCAGCGGCCATCCCCGAGTCACTGATTGATGACTGGCCAGTGGTAGAAACGAGATACAGCCGGTTTATTTCACCGAAGACTCCTTCCTCTACCTCCCTCTCACAAGAGAGGCAGCCTTGAGGTTAGATAAGCTGTTGGAATCCCTAAAGCAACTGGGCGGAGGGTGGGGGGGGGGAATAGTGAAAGACTAATATTCTCCAGCAAAGCCTCTTGACCCCTGATGTTGCGGTGAAGCTGCTCCTCGGTCAGTAGGCAGCTCCCAGGTTGAACTATGTGCAGATGTGTCTGGTTCGTTTCGTAATTCAATTCTGGACGGAACAAAATGGTGTTTCAGCGTCCGTCGGTTTGAGGGATGCGACCGCGCCGGGAGCAGAAATGTTTCCGTTCTCGTCGATGGTTTTTTGTTCCGCTTACAAGCTGTGCTCTTTCCTCTCGCACTAGACTAGAAGGGCACACGGAGCGTGTACCTCTGCCAATGCCAAAAGCCATCTCTCAATGATAACAAAAGTGAAAAATAATTTGTGAAGGTTTTACAGCTCAGCTCGCCAACGCAGACTTGTCACAGTTTGATGTCTTGCACTTCATGACTGTTCATTATAAGTCAACAGTTGCATTACATCACATGGGTAATTGTGAGGGTGACCGCCATAAATAAATGTGTTCATACTCCCTCCTAGCTCAGAGTGCAGATGTACTAAACTCAAACACCAATAAATAAAGCGACGCTTCTCATTTACAGCAGCTGTAATACGAGTTATGTAACCTTGTCTGTTGTCCCTGTCTGTCTGTAGAGTCCATGTGAGGAGGACGGATAAAGTGGGGACGGAGGCGGCTTTCCACCCCATAGAGGAGTACATGCTGCACGTGGAGGAGCAGTTCCAACATCTGGCCAGACGCGTCCACATCGACAAGAAACGAGTTTACCTGGCAACTGACGATCCCTCCCTGCTGCAGGAAGCCAAGACCAAGTCAGTGTCCAGGAGTGTGTGTGTGTGTGTGTGTGTGTGTGTGTGTGTGTTAATGTCCATTATGAGTCTGTCCGATGAGTATGCGAGAGTATGTTTTTCTGTGTCTAACCTTATTCATTTGACCTTCTCTCGTCATGTGACTGACCAGGTACCCAGACTATGAGTTCATCAGCGATAACTCCATCTCGTGGTCGGCGGGCCTTCACAACCGCTACACTGAGAACTCACTGAGAGGAGTCATCCTGGACATCTACTTCTTGTCTCAGACCGACTTCCTGGTCTGCACCTTCTCCTCACAGGTCAGCCCACTGTCCACGTTTAGAGACGGCATTATATCGGGAAAAACAAATGCATTTGTACGGCATAGTGTTGGTAACCCATTTATGCCCAAAGACTATATTTAGTATGATGAGGACAAAGGTCATAACCTTTGTTCTGATTGGTCTAAAATCTGGTGCGACATGTTTGGATCACACTTTCATCAGTAGGAAGTCAAAGTCAGGATAATAATGAAAAATAAAGGAAGAACTGCCATTGTGTTTATTAAATGTCTCCCATATGAAATCTGTTTTCACTGAATGTGTGTGCATGTCTTTGATATTCAGCTTGTTCTGAGTTCATAAATAAAAAATCCGTGATTGTGCTCCTTGTAGTTTCTGAGATGACAGCCTTTCTCTAATCATACAGTTGTTAGTCTTTGGGCTGTTTTTTCATAAAATATAATAATTATATAATATATAATATATATATATATATATATATATATATATATATACTTAATACAGTAGGATAAGAAAAACTTCAATTCTACTTTAAATTAATTTACAAAAAAAGACTTTTAACACAACGTCCACTTTCCGGACCTTTCGGGCACATCTCATGACCTTCATTCGGTTGTCATGGAGATGTTTCAGTTGTTATCACGTGACTCAAGCGCGACGACCTTTTCTCACATTACCAAACATCCCCGCTTACTGTCAGGTCATGAAAACGGAGCTGAAAATGCCTTGATTTAATGTTTTATTATTATTTTAATTATTATTATTATGAACAGACGTTTAGGAAACAAAACAAAATGTTTTGTGTTAAAATGTTGTGTTTCACACAAAGCAAAGCGAAACCTTTTTTGATGATCACATGTGATTGTCAGCAACCTCATTGTCCCATTTTCACTCGCATGATTCACTTATCACGGCCTCGACTTTACAATAGCATTTGTCATCCATTATTCTGATCATCTGGGCTCTTAAAGTGCTGTTTTATAGAGAGTGGACGGGCTTCCTGCCAAGCCTAAAAAAATTAAATGCGCGCTGCATATTTCCCATTCACACTCTGGGTTTGATAGTCCGCTTCAAGGATCTGGAAGGAGTTGCTTAGCACGTTTTATCCCCCCTTTTTACCAGAGCTGAAATGCAAAGTGAGGAATCCTTTTGTCCCTCTACCAGCGTGATCTCTTGCCTCCACAGCTTTGCTATCAAGACTACATGCATGTGCTGAGAAAATAATCCCCGTTTCCATTTTGTGTCTCAGGTCTGCCGCGTGGCCTATGAGATCATGCAGACGCTGCATCCAGACGCTTCCTCCTTCTTCTATTCCCTGGACGACATCTACTACTTTGGAGGTCAGAACGCCCACAACCAGATCGCCATCTACCCCCACCAGCCGCGCAACAACGAGGACATTCCCCTTGAGCCCGGAGACGTGATCGGCGTGGCCGGCAACCACTGGGACGGATACTCCAAAGGCATCAATCGCAAACTAGGCCGCACTGGCCTCTACCCTTCCTACAAGGTCAAAGAGAAAATCGAGACCGTGAAGTACCCGACGTACCCCGAGGCAGACAAACTGCTCAACTCTCAAAATAAGTAAAAGAAGAAATGAAAAAAAATAAAAGAAGAGAAGGCGTGAGGAGAAACACGCAGACTCCGATTCCAGGGAAGGAGGCTGCTTTTGTACAGAATAGAGAGGCGTACTTAGTGCGCTAAGCTGCGAAGAAAAGAAGAAGCCTGTACCCAGGGGTGATGGGAATGAGAATGCACTCTGTGTGTTTATGTGAGAGCGTGTGAGTGTGCGTGCGTGCGTGCGTGTGTGCGTGTGTGTGTGTGTGTGTGTGCGCGCGAACGTGTGTGCGTGCGCACTTGTGTAAATGCCTGTGCATATGTCAGGTTATGGAAGACTTGCACCCTACCACTACTCCCCCTGCCCGATGCTCTGGCGTCGGGTCTGTAGAGATGTAGACGTGAACATTGATTTTAAGTAAAGCAAGAAAACAATTAAAATCTTCACAACTGACCGAGCTCGCTCTCCCCAGACGAGACTGGGACTACTGTAAGACTCGCACCCCAGAGAGAGCTTTGAATAACTGACTGAAAAAAAAGATGACAAACTGGAAAAAAAAGTCTTTTTTGATTTTTATTTAATTCCTTTCAGTGGTTCTGATTCTAATCTTGCCTCTTTTTTCATTTTTTTCTCCTGTTTTTGTTTTTTTGTTTACTGAATGTACTGTATCCTCTTCTTGCCATGTTCACCGCTGCCCCCCCCATCGACCCCCTCCCCCTGCTCCCGTCACTGTGCTTTCGCCATTTTGTCTCTACATGTGCAATTAATTTTAAAATACCATATTGTGCTTTTATCGAGTGTTTTTAAACGGTCTTAATTTCGTGCGAATGGGGCTTGTGCATTGTATACTGTACAGTGTGTGTGTGTGTGTGTGTGTGTGTGTGTGTGTGTGTGTGGATGGGTGCGTGCGTGCGTGATCAAGTGTGCCTGTGTGTGCTGTTTAAGTCTAAGGGGCCATGTCACGACCTGGTGCCTGATTAATGGTGAGCAGTGTGTTTTTATTTCTGGCTTTCCTCCTGACTGAGTAGTGTTTGTGTGGCCAGCGAGGGACTGGCAGTGACAGTGGGGACTGTCCCCCCCCCCCCCCCCCATCTCCCCAAAGCACTTGGAACAATGGTGAACTCTAGTCACTCCGCTGGTGACCTCTAGTGAACAATGGTAAGATTATGTGGAGTGCGGGGGGAACTCATGGTGACACACACACACACACACACACACACACAGGAGCCGTCCCGAGGCTCACCAAAAGAAGCACTCCACTGAGATAATGTCCTTTTCGGCATCTCTGCTCTCTTCTGTCCATCTGTTTGTTTTTTGTTTTTTTTTTACTTTTAACATTGCTGTTTTAAAATAAATGAGGAAAAATATGCCTATGTTTAAAAATGATAATGCTACGTCATATCAAACTCAGTCCCCCCCTCCCTCATCATGAAGGCTTTTTTTTTTCATAACTTATGTTCTTGGGCATTGTCTTTGATAACCACAGATCGAATAAACTTGAGAAACCAACATGGCGGGGGTTTTTTTTCTTTTTCTTTCGGTCTGATTCTGTTCCTCATCTGCTCCTCCACGTCTGAACCGGCGACACCTGCTCGTTCAATCAGGCTGAACGCGCTTCTGCATTACACACGTTCCAAATCAAGGCTTTCTCTATATTTGACGTGGAGTTCATTTCCTGAAGGGTCCTCGTCTACGTTTGAAGAGTAAAAGTCATTACCTGAAGTTCATCTTTTGATATCTCCATTAAAACGAGGACCCTGCTTCTAAAAATTGATATCATTTTGGCATTTTGGGATTAGAGCTACAAACTCCTACCTTCAAAAGTACCAGCGGTTTGTTTTATCAATCATTCAGCAGGAGTGTGAATCATTACGGAGCTAAAAATATTAAATCTGTCTTTGATTTACGTTTCAAACCGAAGACGGAGATCAGTACCTTCAACGGGGAGACATCAGCGTCCTTCATTTAAATATTCCATGTGACGTTTCTCCCCCGTGGACCCAAAATGCACCCGTACACTTCCTGCTCCAGTCTGGTGTCCCGATCGTTTATGATCTCGTTCTCTGCGTCTTATTTACGGGCCTGTCTTGTTACTTTCTTACTGAGGGGGGCTCTGGGAGTTTCATTACAAATCCCTCCTTAATTTCAACGCTGAACTGCACGCTTCATTGGACACCCATAAGGAAAGCTGCAGCACTGGAAGCGGAGATGAGCTTGTGTGTCTGTGTGTGTGTGCGAGGGAGACACACAGTCATCGTCGTCGTCGTCGTCCCCCCCCCCCCCCCTCCCGTGCCTGACAATAATTCGCAACCAATTTAGCCCATGTTGACAAAGCGTTCACAATGCACACGCAGCGTACGGCAGTTCATTGAACATCTTTCTTCACTGGGAAAGAGTCCCTGGTGGGCTTTACAAACTCACACGCTTACTGGAGGGCACTTTAATTAAAATGCAATCTTTGCTGTCACAGTGGCCTGTAACAGTCGCTTAAGAGAGACGTTAGTTCAGTTAATTATTCTCTTAATTGGACTCCGCTTCTGATAGAGGGCATTTAAGTTTTTGAGCAGCCGGGTTTCCTTCTCTGTGTTTGTCGTCTAATTGTTTTTTGAGAGCAGAGTGAGGCCAGTCGCAGGTCTCCCACGTGACGTTGTGTGTGTGTGTGTGTTGGAAGGGAACCCGTCCCTTCGGAGCGCCTCATCCGTTTCCAAACTCATCGTGTGTCAACAGGTTACATTTTATTTATTTGTCTTAAAGCAACACTCTCATGCTTATTGGTACATAGACAGAGTGATTGCTTCCGTCATGAAGAGATCCCCTCTTAAGGTGAATCCAGTGTAAGAGATGTGGGGGGGGGGAACACCCACAGTCCTTTTTTTCTTTTGTTTCCCTCGACAGTGAGTCCTTGCTGAGCTGCAGTGGGAGGAATTCTGTACTAACAAGTACACAACTCCCACTAAACCCTCTCCCGACCCACTAACTCTCCGTTTGAGCTTTTTGTGTGGAGGGTCCACCTTTTTATCAGGTGCCATCCCAAACCAATGGGCAGGGTCTGTATCGATGCTCACTCAACCAGCTGCCCTTGTTGATCACGTGCGACGCCGTTTTGTGTCCGTCATGGAACACGCGCCGTACAAATGTAATATTGTCCTACAGGTGTTAACAACCTAAAGGTTGCATGTTTATGTGGGATCAAAGATGACCTTGTCTATTTACAGGGACTGTAAAATACCACCGAAGAAGAGTGGGAGTTTTATTTTTCTCCATTAGCCTTAGGTTGCAGCTCCCCAAAAAGAAACCACGGTTACTAAAAGTGACGACAGTTCCTGTTTCTGCCGGAGAGAGGGAAGGTCTTGCCGTTGTATTTATACTTTGCACAACGTAAAGACTACAAACGGTTCACTCGAAGAGTCTGCAGCTGCTAGCAAAGTAACATCCACACACAAGACACTTTGAACATGCCGGTGTTTAGCAGGCTGATGGGAATGTCATTCATTTGTTTTATTTCATTTAAATTAGTGAACGTTGAACATCTGTTGCAGATTTCATAGCAATCCATCCAACAGTTGAGATATTTCACTGAATCATCACAAATGTCGGCCTCGTCGTGGTGCTGCTGGAGGATCACCAAGCTCATTAGGTTTGGTCTTCTGGGGAACATGAATGTCTGTACAGATGTTTCATGACGTTACATAAAGCCACGACGCAGCTGGTGTAACTGCGAACACTAACTTTGAAAGATACACACTCTCATTTGAATAACTCAAACTGCTGACGCCTGATACTTAAAAAGGCATCGACTGCATTTGAACATTTTTCATAGATTGAAGACTTTCCATTTTGTCCCCCGTCTCTTCCACTGTAATCACCTTTCGAAGAGGAATCAGCGTGAACATTTAAAGTGACCAATCGCTTTTTTTTTTTTTTTTTTTGGGATGTACCATACATACTGTATGAGCCTGTGAATGTTGCTCAAAGCCAAATGAGAGAAATTGAGCAGCTGTCCTTTTTTAATGCTCCAAGAATACGGACGGAGATTTCAATGTGTCTGTGTAACTCTGATGGAATTCACATTATATAGAGATAAGTGGGTAGCCATCGCCTTGTGGAATTCTAATCTTGTAAAGGGCAGCTGAATTAATTCTGACTGACTCATGAAAAAGGGAGAGGAAATGGAAATGATTATTTTAGTCCTGGCCGGCTCCAATCAGTACTGTTGGCGCAGCAGTAACAAGTGAAGTCTGCCCTACGGTACCTGGCCCACATCAAAGCTGAGGGGAGAAAGTGGAACAAGAAACTGTCAGGCAAAGAGGATAGTAGGGTGTGAATCGCCGCCCCCCCCCCCTTCACCTTAAATCAACTCCGCAATTGGCTTTTATTAGCTCTGTATTTTTTAATCCCACCTGTTATCTCGACTCGCTATAAATCTGATTCTATAAACCTGATTCTTGGCACAGAGCAAGGCAAACTTAAGCCGCTGAGAAGTACATCATCACTCAGAGGAACAAAGGCATTTTGCTTGGCACACGTACTGTACTTAACTGTGATCCCTGCTGTGAATACAGTAAATCAGTTTTTATAATGGGGGGGGAGCTGACACACTTTATTGTTATTTGGAAAACAGATACCTCTTCACACTCTACAAAAAAACAATTTGACTCCACTTCACCTATGTTTATGAATGAAATAAGAAATGTGTTTTCTTTCTTATTTGCTTCTAACAGCGGGTTTAACACTTCAACTTTTACACCGGTGTCGGTCTGTCCGCGCTCAAAACAATCTGATTATTTGTGATTTGTTGGACCCTCGCGGTGCATTTGGACATAAAGTTTTCAAGGATTTATCACGTTGTCCGACTGCCAGACTTCTGCGATTGTATATTTTTAATCTTTCACTCGCCTTGCCACGCATTGTGCCTAGATTATATATTTTTTAAAGATTCTTTCTGCTTTATTTTGATAGTGAGAAGCGCTCACCCTACCTAGATTATTTGTATTAAAGGACACATGTTCATATTCATGTAATAAGATACCAGCAGTCATTAAAGGTTCTACTCATTGCTATAATCCTGCGAGTTTTGTATCGCTGTCGAGAGTCGTGTGCTGATTTTAGTCAGAACTATCAACAGAACGCACTCGACGGCAGTTTGGTGGAGTTGTTGACGGTTTCATGAAGAACACGCAGCCGGCCCGAGAGCTTCTGTGATGTCACACAGATAATGGAGCCGCAGTCACTCGACTCTCTGCAGACTCCTTTGTTGTAACACAGACAAAGCGCTTTGTGTTACCAGCCTGATGAAGACCAAGTGTGTTATTACCACAGTGACTATGATGTCATGATAGTGCATAGTAATGAATGCTAATGATGGCGCTGAATGTAATATTGTGAAAGCATATTAGGATGTGTTAAAGGATGATTGTGGTTTATTATAAAGTCTTATTTTCTTTTACAATTATGGCCGTCATTCCTATCAGTAATGAGATCTGAGAATGAGTCTTTGAGCCCTGAAGCCTTTTGCTTTAAAGTGTTTCATTGATGATATTTAATATTCATGACTAAGCAGAAATCAAAGGTAATGGCACAATGAGTACGGATTGTTCTGTTGCGGTTTGTAAAAACAATATTTGAAACTCATAAATAATCATTGGTTGGGCTGCAAAGTACAGGAGAAGGCCGTTAGTTCATGCAAGTGAAAATGCTATAGGCTTATGCTAATAATGTTAGCATGTTGTTCATGTGGTGAAAACTTGACTTTTGAGTTATGATGGAGTCTACTTTTGTTAAATGTTGTTGCTGCCATGTTTTGTGTGTGTTAGTCGAATCAGTTGATGTAAATTTAACTGCACTTAACGTAAAGTAAGTTTATTCATATAGCACATTTCATACACAGAGGTAATTCAAAGTGATTTACACAGCGCTTTGTGCTTCAAGCTAAAAGCTATTGTCTTGGTTTCCTCTTGGATACGTGCCGACGAGTGGCACATCTGGTCGTTCTTATAGAGGTTGATGCCCAGGAACAAACTCAGCAAAATAAGAAAATCTTCCATAGTTGTTGTTTTTATTTAAGTGTCAAACACTTAGATTATCTGCTTCATCAGGACTGTGCGCTGCGGTTTGATCAGATTTTGATTGACAGTAACCAAACAACCTACCAACTGATTCCCCGCCCTCTTCAAACCAGTGAGAAAAGCACATGAAAGAGAAGAGAAATCACAGTTCTAATGTTTTTGGCAGAAAAGAGTGTGTTCATGTTAGACCACACTGCTCAAAGTGAAAACGCTTATTTGGGAAAACACAGTAAATTTTCAGGGCCTAAGTTCAAACTTATTATGGAGAGAAAATGAAGGCAAACTATGAAATGATTCCCCAAAGCGTACATAGTAAACATCCATTACAGTTTACACACCATCTGTACTGCATTACTATTACGTGCACAAATGTTTTCTCCTGTGCCATGAGCAATAATGTCTGTTCACGTTTGGTTTTATCATTAAATAAAGTGGTTAGCTAAGAGGTTATCAATCCCCAGGACACTGACCAGTACATGACCGTGGATCACATGCTACTGGTCACTGGACTAAAACAAATGATTTCTGCTGAATTAACTTGGTGCAGTCTGTCTGTGCTGAACTGTTCCTCATCCCTCTGTTACACCTGCAACAACAATAAACAGATGTTTCTCTACAGGTCGTCGGCATTTAAGCAGATGGCATCTGTGTGAGGTCAACCTGTGTGCTCTCATCTGGTGATCAACCACAGTGAAACACACACCTAATAAGAGTTACACTTGTGTTGTGTTTCATGTTGATGCTCATCCTCTCTCTGTCTCTTTCTGTAAACTTGATATTAAGAACTGTGTGTTTTGGAGGGTAAACAAAAAGATGTCACACCTGAACTAAAACTTACATGTTTGGTGAAGGTGTTTTTCATCTCAAAAGCAAACTAATGAGACCCCCCCCGCCTGCTAACTTTATCTTCTTGTGTGAACAATGACTCACTGTAATTAGCCACCACCGCTGTTGAGCCTGGTTTAGATAATCAGGCTAAACTCTGGGCTTGTCAGAATGTCTCGTGTTTCTTGCCTCGTTGCACTTTGTACTCGCACTTCTGCTGTATCTGCATCTTCCTGTATCACAGCAATTAGTTAAGTGAGTAAAATGTCATCATAACCATAAAACCCAAGTTGTAAGAAACCTGAATATTCCTTTTTAAAGTGCAGTATTTGATACTACACGTCTGCCTGGATAGTGATGTCCCGCTTTACTGTAACGTAATGGGCTTTGTGTCGATGGGACGTCGGCTCTACTGTACAGCACAAAGAATAATGTTGCTGCTGAAACATCCACTATGCCTCTGTGTGACGCCTGCTGCAGCCGCTGTAGAGAGGCGAGTCCTCGGCTCCAGCCGCCGCCCCGCCTCCCCCCGCTGCTGCCTGCGGGGTTCAGCCCGCTGTGATGACCATTAGCGTCTGGCTGAGGCTGCAGGAGATAACAGGTGATTTAAGGCCCTGTACCCCAACACAGCCAGAGAGAAATGGCCGGCTGCTGCTTATCTCACCCTCCGCCATACTCCACACACTTTTACATTAGGCTCCCCTATTCAAAGCCATCTGTCTTCCCAGTCAGGATTTGAGAAAACCGCCTGCGTACATCACGAAGGGGCAGGAGCGGGAGACTGAGGAGACGCACACCGCCACTCCACCTGCATACTTATACAGCAATTCAGAGGATCACGGTGGAAGTCGACAACATCACACTTGCTTAATACTTTATCCACGCTGACTCAGAGCCCGGGGCTACACAGTGGGACTCGACAACAATAGCTGAGCGCAGCACACAAAAGATACTGTACCTGGTGGTAAAAGAGAGGCCCGAGTATGTAGCATCACCCCCGGACTAATTGCAAATCAATGGTTCTCTGTGAGATGAATGTGGTGGGGATAATAATCGCCCATGGCTGCCGAACATCAACCATTCATGCACAGTGCCAAACACTAATCACAGAAGGTGCACCATTAAAAGCTCTGGAGATGTTATCATTCCTCAACAGGAAGAAAAAAAAAAAAAAAAAAGCATTATATGTCGACGAGGGCTTTCTACCTCTGAGCAGGGCAACGACAATGACAGAAATTTCATTCCTACTGATTGCTCAGAAGTCTTTGGCATGTCTATAGACTGGTGATTAAATCTTAATGCTATAACATATTTGGCAGCCTCCAGCAGGAAAGGGGATTACTTCAGCCTTCTTGGATGTGCATATGTGAGGAAATATCCGCTATCTTTAGGGCATGAGAGAGAAAATGCCTCTTATCTTAAGGAAAACACACTGAGGATCCAGACGAGATCGCACAGGCACACCGTTAAATTCAGGAGTTGTATAATTGCCCGTGCTTGCTAATTTTCCCACTGTGGAGGCTAAGTAGTCAGTGGCTGTCTTCCTTTGGTCCGTGCACTGTAATTATGGTGTCATTGTGTGACAGCAGAATCGCCTGAGCAGCATCTAAAGGACAATAATTTATCTTGTGTCTGGACATACGCTGAGAGAAGAGTGTGTTCTCAGTCTTTCTGTTCATCTGGCTCTCTTCTCCACGTCTATATTTTTCCTGTCTTTTTACCTCGCAGTCCTCCATCTCCACTCACTCCCTTTACCCGTTGTCCCACAAAGCCTGATGACCAAGCACAAGTTAAAAGCTTGTATGCAATTAACTCCTACTGCACAGGTTAATACATTACTCCTGATGCCAAACTATGGCCAAAGTCTTGAGTGCATTTTGTCATTGACAGAGCTAGGGGGAGGAATAGTTGATCATCTGAGAGATACATCAGAAGAGTTGAAAAGCCTCGATCTTAAAAACCCAACAAGAGTCTACAGACTTGCTTACTTAGGCAGCTAAATGCTCAGCTAACAATGACAATGCTAACATGCTGATGTTAAGCAGATGCAGTGGTTAACATGTTTGCTATGCTAGTTCAGTACATTAGCATGCTAATGTTTGCTTATGTATGCTTTGCAGGTATTTGGTCATAAACTAAAGTATTAGACACATTTAAATGTTGACCTCATGAACAGGTACATATTACCATGAGTAGGTCTACAACATTAATGTTTGTACCAAATGTAATGCTGATCCATCTAATGTAAGACTTTTAAGCCACAAAAGTGTCATGGTAACACTAAGTCATTGTCTGGTAACTATGAATGTCTGCAAATGTTGTGCCAGTCCATCGTGTAGATTTCTAGATGATTCACTTGATAAGTGAACATTTTGACTAAAGATTCTCGTAGCCTACAGGTCATGATATATCTAGAAGTGCTAGCTAAAGGCTAGCTGGTGGCGCTAGCTAAAGGCTAGCCAGTGGCGCTAGCTAAAGGCTAGCCAGTGGCGCTAGCTAAAGGCTAGCTGGTGGCGCTAGATGAAAATTCAGCACCAAAGTCATTCCTCTTATGGAGACCATCGATATTTGCATGACATTTCCCAGCAATCTGTCCAATAGTTAAAACCTTACTAAAAACCATCAGGGGAGCAGGTGAGGGAGCTCAGTGGATCACCAAAGTCAGTGTCATCCTCTGAATTGCATTACTTCCAATAGTCTGCAGCAGCCAGACTATCTCATCAAACGCTGGTTGCACTTATTTTGGCTGCCTCTCTTCACATCTACTGTACATTTGTCTCTGTCTCAAACGAATAATGCATAAAAGCAAAATTCTAATTGTACAGCATGGAGTATGATAATTGAAGTGCTCGGGGGGAAAAGTCTTACATTAACTCTGGGGAAATGATGGACTGTGCTTGTGGCATTTCAATGTAAAGTAGGCACTTTTGCCAATAGGCAGCCAACCACCTGAAGACTTATTCATACATTTCTCCTGCTATGATAAATTCACTGCCAGGCTTTCTTTAATAGACCCCCAAAGAAAATCTGAACTGGCCTGTGACTTATAAAAAACGGTTTCAATGTCAGTTTGATTATGCATAGTTTAATCATATGTTAATTCAGGCACATGTATCTGTATCACCCTACAATTATCCAGTTAATGTTAGAGGAAGCAGGTGTTTAAAGGAGCCTTGGATGAAAGGTATTACCTATAAGCCTTATTATGAATAAGCCCTAATGTTCCCATCCATGTTAGTCATCAGAGTAATTCTACTGAGGATATTTTCTCCATCATTTAGTTTTGTTCCTCTTTTCTTGTGTGGATTAAAGGAGAGTGCTTTTAGCTATTCACAGTATTTAACTCTTTGATTTCAGCAGATAACAAAAAAAAAAAAAATACTGATATCTGAGTTTGCCTCAAGCCTCGCCATCGTTTGTGAGGAATGTTCTCTTCTGAGACTCGAGCATGTAGTTCTGGCTTTTTAAGCTTGGCCCGGTGAAGGTTTTATAATCCAACAGTCTCTTCCCTCCTTTGCAGACGAGTGAAGTCATGGAGTCTGAAGCTTCGATTAGACACGCTGTTAGATTACTGCCTGGAGCTCCAGTCGGCCTGTGATGAGGGGCTCGCCCTTGACCCCGACACTTACCTGCTTCCCTGCGATCCCAGCCACCAGTCATCATCGGGTACAGTGTGGCAGCTGTCAGTGCGTTTATTCATATATGTGTTAAGGATGGACACGTCCGCTGGGCAGAATGTATCTGCGCATGCTAACTCATGAATGAGCTCTCAAACTATTTTGTTGGGTTTTTTCTTTTTTTTCATGACCTGGAAAAATGTCATATTATCGCTGTCTTTCATCCCACCCGCCTGATCCCTCCAAGTTGTTTATTGTTTGCCCTGCGGATAGTGCACTAGCTCGTATTTCACTGTGGCCTTGGTGACAGTATTTTCAAGATCGATGTGCACTTTCGCAGCCTTTTGTGGATGCTGTTGAAAGGACATACAGCGTATAACTTTCTGTTTTATTCCCACTGTGGTGTAATTTCACTCTTGACACACGGGGTCAAATCACAGTTTTCACATTTCCTCGTGAAGCTAATTGTAAAAAGAAAAGTTCCATCAATTAATTAACATTAAGTAATATTGCTTTGTCAACCGCAGATTTAGTTTGCGTTTTGAATTGAGAGCAAAGTCATTGAATTAACCCAACGCTCACACATGGCGTCCATGGTGTTTTTATTCATATGCCCCCCATTCAAAGCAGGGAGACCTCGCCAGCCGCTCCTGTCGCCCTCTCTCAGCATGAGAGCGAGTCGAAATTATGAGCAAGTATTTATTAGGATGCCTGAGCACGCTGTTCATCAGCCGCACAGCGGGGGTTATTTCATTTCCCAAGTTTAGTGGAAAATTCTGGTTATTCATATTATCCCAGATGTTTGCCAATTTACTTAACATCCATAACATATGCAATACCCCAAAGCAAACAAGCTCCCTGGCTAATAACAGGTTACTCACTGAGAGGCTGACGCTGTCAGTTTCCATGCAATATGACATAATTCTAATGTCACCCAGCCAAAGGGGGCACACAGTGGAGGTTCGGTAATGAGTTTCAGTGTAACAAACTGCATTCTGCAAACACCTTTTTTACTCCAATTTCTTCAAAGGGTTAGTTCAACCAAATGACTTTTTTTAAAAAGGCATATTTTCACTCTCACCTCAAGCGGTATCTAGCCATGCCTGCACACACCCTGACACAATGGCAGTGTTGATTGTGGTGCTCACAGCAGTGCAAAAATGAAATGTCAAAGTGTTTTTCCCGAAAACAATGGGCCTCATGCAAGAACAGATTTGTTCTTACAGTAAGTTGCACGTACGAGTGACGTAAGAGAATTTGTGGTATTCGCCAATTTTCTTGCATTTAGGACTTTTGATTGAATTAATGTAATGTGAACATTCTGTTTAGCATGTCAGTGTGAGGTGCATTGTGGGCTCGCCAGTCTGCTCAGAGAGTGTGACAGCAGAGCAGGGTTGTATCGGCATGACAGCTACAGCGGTGCTATCTAGGAGAATTGTCACACTCCACTAGCTGCCTCGGGGTCTTCACGCAAGACACTTTCTAGAGGATCTGAGGACTGCCACGTCCCCTTGACCACCTCCCATCTTTGTTATGGACCACTTTGCTGTGGCGAGACATTTTGTATTATCTGACTTGATGTCAAACCATTCCTTCTTTAGTCCTGTCATCGTACAGCTCCGCAGTGACTCAGTATTGACAGCTTTTGTAAGGTTGTTTTTCCGACCGTCAGTCCTACAGTTCTTAAGTTTCAACACTGTATTGCTAAGCACTGTGTAATCTTCTTTTTTAGACATTTTTAGTGAATTGAACTCCACAGATGGAGCAGAACAGGTAGCCTTATATAGCAATTGAAGGGTGTTGATTATGCTAATGTGACCCAAGCTCACAATTTGGCCCCTTCGCACGAACAGGTGGCATTCATCAAGTTGAAAGTGGCAATTTACAAGTTTGTGCTGTTTTAGGAGGGTTTTGTGAATTCAACGTGAAACACTTAGAGGAGAAAACTTCACAGAAAATAGAATTAAGAGCAGTTTAAGAAAATAATACCAAAATGTTCTTGCACGAGGCTGAATGTTCCCGTTACTCTAGATAACGTACCAAATTGTGAACCGTTTTTTTTCATGGAATCTACTTCTGAAGATGCCGTCTCTAAGGAAACCGTTGACAGCGAGCTGCATGGCTGGTTGAATACCACAAGTGGTAAGTGAGGAAAATGTGTTCCTCTTTTTCACTCTAACCAATTGTATGAGATGTTTACTGAGTAAAATATTCAAACCCAAGACTGAAATATTCTAGATGTTTCGTGCATCATTTTATACGCATTTCTCCAATATTCAACCTGACACATTTGGTATCTTTGGAATCGTTGAGATGCCCTCTGTTTCTGTGGGTTTAGCTGCACAGCATCTGTTTGTAAAACCACATGCAGGGTGGGATTAAAGGGTTACAATTACCACGAGTGTGCACATTACACACTACAGATTGTGATGGTACATATCGTATGTGAAGGTTCAACGAGAATAATGAGATGCAAAGCGGTAATGTGCAGAATTGTGTCTTCAGATTGTCACAGGATGAACTTAGTTGAGCCTTTTATATGTCCAGGGATTCTTTTTTGCTGAGCAGGCATGTTTTTTTTGCATACTTGTTCTTTTTTTTTTTTAGCTCTGCTCTACTTCACAGTCCGACTTCTATATACAGTAGATCCCCACCTGGGAGCTGCCTTGTGCAACCACAGTCGGATGCTGAGCAGCCTCACTTGGGATATTTAGGTCAAATGTGTTGCTCAAAAGCACTTTGGCAGCAGTTAGTGCACTGAGGTAGAGTCTTATTCCTTCTCTGACGGGTTTTTCCCAGCTGAGGGAGCCTAAAATGGTTTGTCTAGCCTGTGGGATAGGACAAGACGGAAAGTGAGTCTCAGGCTCCGTGTAGATGAATAAATCAGTGACACTATTCAGAGTCGCCACGACTAATCCAAGGCCCTGAGAGCCCCACAGGATGTTGGTGACTCTGTGTAAAGGCTTTCTCCTTCCTTGCCTTGTGAGCCACAGAGCTAGCTCAAAGCTCCTAACATGGAGCTGAAATCCTGGTGTAGCCATTCCAGCAGAACTCCTGCTCTATCTGCTGTGTGCCGCTGCTGCAGCGAAGGCCTGCCACACAAGGGTGTCATGATCAATATTCCTGAGAGTGCTTGCCAAGGCCCCTCTGAGATGAGGTAAAGACAGATCTTATCTCCTGTGTGCGTGTGCGTGTGCGTGTGTGTGTGTGTGTGTGTGTGTGTGTGTGTGTGTGTGTGTGTGTGTGTGTGTTTGAAACAAGGAGTGGGGGTTGTGAGACAGAGCGAGTGAGCAGGAGAAAGACAGATGGAGTAAGAGTTAGATGGAGAGAGTTTGACACAGACTGAACAGCAAGGCTCCATCGGAGATAAATGTAGGGGGATGAACTCTGAATAATTTATACACGCCAAAAATAAAATCAAAAACCTTGTTCCTCGCTTCTTACAGATAGATGAGTTCCCTCGGATCCCGGGAGACCTGCAGACAAAGTAGCGAGGGTGGGAGACTGAGCTGGGACACGGCAGCGTGCAGGTCTTGTGTTTTATCCAGTCGCCATTAATGTATGATTCATAACTGATTAATTGACATTCATATTTCATCGTGGTTCATTTGGCCTAACCTGGTATGGATTTTGAATGAAATAATATAGGGGTGATCATGCACGAGAATAATTTACAATGAGCACAAGTCCTGTATTGACAGAATATGCAGAATGACACCAAGGTGTGTTTTTAATCTGTCAGCGCTGAAATAGGGTTTCATAATATAATCTAGTGACATAAAACAAGGTAGACACCACATTTAAACGTCAAAAACAGAACTGGTGATTACTTTAGAACATCTGTGATAAGAAATACTGATTTCTGTGTTTTTTGACAGCAGCTAATGTGTACACTTCTACATTATTTAGTGCAAATGTAGAATGAATATGCCAGCAAATAGAAGTAAAGAGTGCTCTTATTTAAAAGAGGCGATATTCTGTTATCAAAGTTTTATTCCATTTTTTTTTTAAAGTACAAAGCACAGAGAGGATATGAGAATATCTACATGATATATTAACCAGAAGCAGTAAAATCCAATAAAACCAGCTTCATGTGGGCATCGCTAAATAACGTTTTAAATTATTACAAATTCTATCTTTTTACACTTTGCATGAACTTTACACTAGCTGCGGTTCCTTCCACAGAACATGTAAAAACATGTAATATTTATATATATATATATATATATATATATATATATATATATATATATATATATATATATATATATATATATATCCAGTGCACTCAAGACTGAAGGGGCCCCTCAGGCAACTCTGGGTCACTGATGCACATCAGCCAGGTGTAAATGGGATAGCTTGACCAACAACAAGCTTGGTGGTCTCGTGAATTTCTAACAGGTTCTAACCCTCTGGGTATTCCTAAAGGAAACGGATCAGACGGCTATGACTGACCGTCATAAGGTATAAAATAAGTCCAGGAAAATCCTGCAGCAAAATGAACCGTTTTGGTTCTAAACGTGTGATGATGTTTAGCATCTTCCAAATATGCCATGTATCATCATGATTACATCTTAAGAAAGGGAATGATGTTGCATTCATTATACATTTACATCAATTATTGACATAACATGCCAGTCTAGCTGTTTCCAGCTGTTTCTAGTCGTAATGCTAAGCTAAGCTAACCATCTGCATGACTACATATTTAGCATATCATCTAGCAAGACTAGAGAATATGTGTACTTTCCAATTATTGATATAACATGCTAGGCTAGCTGTGTCCCCCTGTTTCCAGTTGTAATGCTAAGCTAAGCTAACCATCTGCATGTCTACATATTTAGCATATCATCTAGCAAGACTAGAGAATATGTGTAGTTTCTAATTATTGACATAACATGCCAGGCTAGCTGTTTCCAGCTGTTTCTAGTCGTAATGCTAAGCTAACCAACTGCATCACTACATATTTAGCATATCATCTAGAGAGACTAGAGATTATGTGTACTTTCTAATTATTGACATAACATGCTAGGCTAGCTGTTTCCCCCTGTTTCCAGTCGTAATGCTAAGCTAAGCTAACCAACTGCTTCACTACATATTTAGTATAGCTTCTAGAGAGACTAGAGAATATGTGTACTTTCTAAAATGTCAAACTGTTCCTTTTTAAAACAACATTTCTTTTAACGATATTGGCACTAAATGTGGAAATACTCCCGATGAGTGAAGCCAAAGAACCAGTCAGCCACCAGTTAAGTTAACATTGGACTTAAAGCCAGTGAAAAGGAACGAGAGAGCAAGAAGGAAGCCTTGTTGCTGGCTGAAAAAATGCCAGACTTCTTTTTCTTTTTTAGAAACTTAAGATCCTCAGCTGAGGAAGCACCAAATCCAGGGATTGTCCCCGGACAATACAGAAGTCCTGCCATCCAGCCTCAGGATTTCTCATTGTGCCTTTTTGGTCGCTCTGTCCAAGTTCTCAGGTCACAAAAGACCTGCACAGAACAACTGAGGCACGGCCAGCACACTACAGTCGGCTTGTTAAGGATACGTTGGCTCTAATACAACACTTTCCCTTACACTCAGTGGAATTTCCCTGACACTCTGATGGATAGTCTTTCACTGTAAGTTTTACTTGCAGAGTTTGACGTCCAGTGGTGTCCACATAATTTAAAGTGAATGAGCTTCCCCCTGCCTCTCTGGGTCTCTCTGACATTAGTAGGTAACAAAACCATATTTCTTCTGGGGGTTTATGAGATAATGTTGGAAAAATGTACCCTTTCACATCTATTTCCTCTGTCACCGGTATCCCCACAAGAACCAGACTCAAACTCACCGATCAGACGTACTTTTGAAACACTGTAAACACTCTGTTGTGAGTTAAGATGCATTTCTCTTCTAAATATGTTTGGATCTCATCACTTTTTCTTTTTACCTATAACATGTAATTGTTTCCATATTTTAGCGTCTTGTTTGGAACCATAAATCTAGAGTTGGTGTCTTCATTCACACGATCTAAAGGCCCTGTCACACATATCCGTATGACAGAAACGTATGCCGGCGCATACGAATATTTGTCAGAGTCCAAATACGTCCAACTTTTCATCGGATCGGAAACGTGAACATGTACAGATACGCATGTCTAACCTATTGATATCGCATCACTTACTAATACAAAATGTATCAGACGAATACCCAACGAATGCATAAGATATACAAAAATATGGCGTATACAAAATATCGGCAACATGCTGGTGTACGTTGATATAAGGTAAGGTACAAGTAGTATTCATTAAGAGCTCGCTGTGTTACGCTGGGGTGCGTTGTTGAACTTCTGATGTTTTGAGCATGTTCAAAATTACCGGACGTACCCGACGTGTGCTTCATAAGATATGCAGACGTGACGTTACGTTAGACATACGTGAATACGGAATACGTACGTAAACACTTACCTACGTAAATACAGTATGTGAATACTTACCTACGTAAATACCTACGTGACTACGTTAGAGGTACGTTAGATATAGGCTACGTCGGCTGACGGTGAACCCTACAGCCAATGTATTGATAACGAGTGGATACCCTATTCCTACCCTATGTTAAGATGATGCCTGACGACGGAGTAACTTATTAACGTGTTTCTACAGTACAGCTAGCGTTCAACATGTTAGCCGTTCTCCAGCATCAGCATGACGTGAACCAGATGGCACTTTTCCAGCTCCGTTGGTCAGACGCTCTGATACGTTTTAAATATGTTTCATGTGTGACAGGGCCTTAAGATACAATTTTCAAGTTATTCCGTCACTTGTCATTTCAATGTGTAGAAATATAACATGATAGTAATTTGCGTTCCCTTTTCCTCGTAGTGTTATTTATTTCCGGTCAGATGAGACATATGGAAGAGAGTTCTCTGGTAAGGCAACTTATTTTAGAGAAGTAGTATTTTCTAATAAATGAGAAATTAAAGTTATTCTGTCACTTGTTATTTAATGTTGTTTAAATATAAAATACATGTTTTAGTAATGTGTGTTCCAGTGTCTTCATAGTGTTATTTATTTCAACTCCGATATGAAATATTGAAGAGAGTTCTCTGGCAGCACATTTTAGAGAAGTACCATTTTCTAATAAATGATACATTCTCAAATGATATGCTCAGAAATATAATATTATGAACAAAAGCAATGTTAGAGAAAAACTGAATTTGGTTACATAGTCAATATTCATGCCTGTAGCCATAAGGCAACAATGTAGTTTTGAATAAAGTGCCCCCCCCCCCCCTCGTCACCATCACCATGTTTTTTCCCGTGCACATGAAGCAAATGATCATTTACATACAATGCTAACTAGTGTAGTGTTCTCTGCAGCAGCTGCTCTACATGACCTTGTGTTGCTGGGATTCAAGTATGTAGAGAACATGTTTGCTTTGTTTTATTAGAGACTAGACACGTTCCAGATTACTCATTGTGCCAAAAGTTATCACATTAATACCCTTAACCGCCGCCCCACACCTCCACGTGTGTGACACACGTCACACACATGCAGATGCAGGTTCAGGTAAAGAAAAGTCATAATATGGAGCAATCAAAGCAAAAGTATTGTGGAATAAAAGCAACACCGATAGTCTCTTGCCTTGTTCGTTATCCCATGTGCTGCATTGCTCATTGTTTGGTTTCTAAAAAAAGGTGGGAGGGAAGGCCATGTTCCATAAAGGAAAGAGTTTGTCCTCTGAGTGATCCGTCTTAGACATGTCACACAGCTCTATAATGTCAAGTTTGGCTCAACCTTCATCACTTAGGCTCAGCTGAGTCGAATGTGCAGAAGGTATATTAATATTTTATGGTTTTATGGTATTTCATGGCATTCCACTCAATGGACTTGTAGATATTTCTCTTGGACTAAGCAACTGATAAAAATATATTATATATTTTTTAATATCGTATATTTCTTAGCGCCTCAGTGCTGGGCTTGCCAGTAGTTTGTATGTTTGAAGAAATCTGGATTGAAAACCATATCTTCTAATATATTTATGAGCAATATTATCAGGGGGGGGGGGGGGGACAAATTGAGCTACTTGCATGTGACTCAGTCGGTAAACATTTAATAAACCATTTTAATGGAACAGAGGTAATGTCTGTATCTTGGTTTTGCAGATTTATTATATTTTACTGCAAGTTTCTGCTGCCTGAAGATAAGTCGGAAATATAGACGAGTGCTAGTCGAGGCAGAATTCATTCATTAATGAGAAGATAAAATAATAGAATATGGAAAAAAGTGTTGCTCTTGTTAATGGGATGATAACATTTCCAAATGATTTAGTCTCAGATGAATCAACAAACCTCTGGATTATCGTTACTATCACTTCCAGGTGAAATTAGTAGGAACTCTAGACAAACATAATACCTGTTTCTGCCATATAATATCTTTAATTCTTCATCTCCACTCACACCACTCCCTGTGAGGTCATTGGTGACACTTCGACACACTGGGTCAGAGTTCAAATTGGTTGAACTTTTGTCCCAGTGTTTTAACTTCTGATTGCTGAACTGATGGAGAAATGCCTTTTAGCGACTTCTTTTAATGGCCTCTATAGGCTGGCTTCAAGAGGGTCAGCAGAGGGAGAGAAAAGGAAGTGGAGAGCAATAGACAGCCAGTAGAGAAGTGTATCTCAGCCATCACGTTCTCTAAGAAATCATTCTTATACAAGTTACTCAATAAACACTGCTTGATAGTCATAAATCCTACAATTAACCCTAGTATTACACTTTAGACTTGTTTAATATTTTGATTTGGCCGAGAGGTCACAGAGAAAATTAGATACAAGCCATGTTTCATTACAAAAAAAACCCCGTTGCCTGATTATCAGACGTTACATATAAATCTGTGCCATTAGGGATACTAGGTTACTGATAACACAGTGAGCGCTTTAATTGAGCTTTTACCTTCAGTGTGGTTATGCGCAGTAATCGTGTGCAGTTTTCCCTCTTGTCATGTGCTGGCTTTGTGCTCTTGACAGTATCTATATCACATTAGATTACGTTCTCCCCTTTAGCTTTAAGGGGGTCACTGAGTCATTTAAATCTTCAGATTTTCAATATTGGATTTTTGTCCCTGAGGGGAAAGCAAAATAATGATTTATTGCATTGAGGGTTTTTAACTGCTGCCTCTTCCAGCGTCCACTGAAAGTAGACCCGTGCCAGTGACCCGTGCCCGTGTCTCAGGGAGGCCCTGAAAGTCAAAAGTGTCTTCAAATCTCATGTGGAAGTGTGTTCTTCAAAACTCTTCTCAGGACAGTATCTCCCTTTTTTTGCAAATCGCACAATAGGTAAAATAATTTGTCTTAATCCCCCCCCCCACACACACACACACTCTGCCTGGGATCTGCTGAGTGCGGGTACATGTGTATTCTGCTGATAAATGGGAATCCAATTATTTGATCTGACACTAAAGTGCTGACTTCAGAGTCAAAGCGAGGCTAGCCGTCTGCTGGATCCCCCACAGGATCCCATCTGCTGGGGGCGTGGCCCTGAGGGGTGAGGGAGGGAGGGAGGGAGGGAGGGAGGGAATCTGTATCAATCACATTGTGGGGACAATAACGGGACTCAACTCCAATATGGGGACAGAAAACTTTACGGTTAGCAAACATTTTCGAGGCTTTCCTCGCCAGAAAAACCACAACCAACCTTTTGTTTACACTTTCCTTACAAGCGTCCTTGTGTAATTGCTGTCTTCTTTCAGATGCAAATGTGGAACTAGTGTCAAAGGGGAATTTTTAGATGTGCAAAATACCTGACTTGATCTGGCGAAGATCTTAGTAAACAGTTGCCCATCTACACATCCAGCTGACATGGAGCAACGTTAGCATTTATACAAAGTTGTGTTTTCTTGCACCCTGTTCGTTCTTTTTCTACAGTAGCTCTGTTTTGGTCTCCACCAACTCCACAATGTTCACACTCTGTCTGTCTGCTGTTCTGCATCTGAGTGCAGTGAGACTGGACAGTAAAGCTGCAGGCCAGAAAATGAAAACAATGTATGGACATAACATCTGTAAATATTGAAATCCTATAGACTTAATTGTAATTGGTGTATTCAAATCAATCATTTAGTGTGTGTGTGTGTGTGTGTGTGTGTGTGTGTGTGTGTGTGTGTGTGTGTGTGTGTGTGTGTGTGTGTGTGTGTGTGTGTGTGTGTGTGTGTGTGTGTGTGTGTGTGTGAGAGAGAGAGAGGAGAGTTGTAGACCTTTCGTCTGAGTGAGTCCATTTTCTTTTTTTTAATATGGAGTATGGCTATGTCTAAGGCTAGACTGGTTTAAAGACTCAGAGGGCATCATCACATGTACAGTAACACTGTATATGTAATCATACCTCTCAGAGAAATTCCAGCACCTCAACGCGAACAGGTGTGATGACACACATCAGTGTTGTATGAATCATCCAGAAGGTTATTGTATAGGTTATGGTATTACCAGCTATCTGCCTGTTAATAGCTTCCCACACAAGGGAGGGGGGGGGGGGGGTGTTAGGTTAAGGTAAAATGCTTGTGGTTGTGAAAGACTTAATGTTAAAGTTATTTTCCAGAATATGTATTATCAAAAGAAATCTGCAGAGGCAGATATGAAACGCATCATATTTCCATTGGGTTGGTTTCATCTCTCTGTCTTTCAAGTTCTTGTGATTTTTAAATCGACTTAAATCATCAGCTTTTCCTGCTCAAGCTCTCAAATAATTTATCTCTGATATCTGTCATTTTTTGTCTTTTGTCTAGTAAAAGTATTTGACTGTCTGACCGTATCTCATAGAGAGATAAGCCGGCACAAGCCAGAGGGAAACTTTAAATCCACAGACGGGACTATCCTGGCAATTCTGACGCCCATGAAAGCTGAAGATGATTATCTGGGTTTTTTTTCCAATCATGTCCCTAAACTTGAAAACCAGCTGAGAAAAGTGAGCTGTCACGATGTCATGTCGTCCGTTACCATGGCGCGCCAACACAGGTGCGC
The DNA here is from genome assembly GCF_900634415.1 of Cottoperca gobio. Taxonomy (NCBI): domain Eukaryota; kingdom Metazoa; phylum Chordata; class Actinopteri; order Perciformes; family Bovichtidae; genus Cottoperca; species Cottoperca gobio. Next base: position 5,373,718 of record NC_041378.1, read on the forward strand.
TCACGCCTGATTAGATCTTCTCTTCCTGACCGTGCAGGCGTGTCGTGTTTTTCTGACGTTCTGTTAGCTTAGTTGCACCTGTTGGGTCAACTTACACCTTCATCATGCTCACGGCGAAGCCGGATGGATTTCCATTCATCTCTGTGTGGAACAGGCTGACACACACACACACACACACACACACACACACACACACACACACACACACACACACACACACACACACACACACACACGGCCTCCTGTTAGATTGTTTATATTCGTGTTGGGATGCAGAAAGTGCAAAGACAGACACTGAGGTTAAAGTCAAAGTGTTTATAAAACACTATACTATATTACACATTGCTTTTGTATGCTAGCCCCCACAATCTGTGTTAATCCACACCACACGAATACATTTCACTTTATTAAAACATCTACTGTAGATGAATGACTTCACATAAGTCCCAGTTCTGCTCAACTTCAACCCAAGCGGAGCAAGTTTCAGCAAGAACAAGTGAAGACACCAGCGTGGATGTTACTGTAGTACAAACTTATTACACTAGAATATTGGATGTCACACTGCATTTGACTCTGTGTCCCAGCGACTGGACTTCAGTGGATTACCGTATGGCACGAAACACGAAGAGGACAACAGAGTGTCATAGTGGCAGAGATGGAGGTCAGTTAGTAATGGAAAAATCAATTTTAACCCAGAGGGAAAAACAACACTGTAAAAGGGTAAAATAGACAGTATCAACACCCTTTGTGCAGCTAGGAGCGTGTACGGGTGTACGGCTTTACTACTGGTCTCTCCTTCAAGGCTTTTACCTTTTTGGAGCGTGTTTGATTGAGTAAAGTAACACTTTAAAGGAGGATTAAATAAAAATGTGTAAAAACATTTTCTTTTTAATTCTGTCTCCGGTTTGTCATTAAAAAACTAATGAATTCCCTGTAAATACTCAACAGATACTTGTTAGTGCTGTTTGGTGCTTTAGTTACCGCACTTGAGCAAGTATGTATGCATGTTATTGTAAAGTGTTACTGGTTTGCTTATATTTGGTTTAATTGGCATTTGGTAGTTTTCTGCACCATCTTGGGTTTTGCTTTTGTTTAAAATAATTTTTTATAAAATAATATGGTGTCACCTTTTTGTCAAACCAGTGGCAAACAATTGGCAAGTTACATTTTGAGAAACAGTGGCACTGATGTCACAGGCTGCATTTGTTTACGGTAATCATACCAAGCGTTCATAGTTGACAATGATAAATTAGCCTGTGGACGGGGACAGTATATTGGAGGGCGTTTGTCTGCCTTTTATTTGATATTGGACAGTTGAGAGTCAAGCCAGTATATTGTATTTGTCTAGACTAAAAAGCCATTGGGATATCCCAAGAGAGTAGACGACCATCTGCGTCTACATACATTGGGAAAACATGTCATGGGTGAAGGTTCCTACTTGTGTACAGATGGTGTGTACAGATGTTGTGTATGGATATTGTGTACAGATGTTGTGTATGGATGTTGTGTACAGATGTGGTGTATGGATGTTGTGTACAGATGTGGTAAGGCGAGGTCACTAGCCAGCATAATGCAAGCTTTTTTACGGCCTCCTGTGGCTCCTTTGTCTCTCTGTTTAATGACTGCTGACGACATTTGATGAGTGGGATCTGTCAGCCATGTTGGTGGAGCCGGATGAAAAGTTCACTTGTCTCAGAGCAATTAAGCTCTTGGGAAGTTGGTGTCACACCAAAAGGTGAAGTAAGAAATAGAGTGCTGGTTGGCTGACTGAGGTTTTTGTCACGGAGGACTGCAGAGATGGCAGTATTGTTAGTGTTTGAGCTGGATGGCGAGCAGAGGAACCAGCGGAGGGCGGTTAGAGAAAGATGCACAGGACACAGCTTTGCCTGTGTGGGTGGAGGTCCCTCGGGTTTATAGTGATGATGATAAATGAAGCTCTGTTGTAACAGAGCCTGAACACCGGTGGGAACGAATAGGGCGGAGGAGATTCTTGATCATTTCACTGTGTTGGACAAATTTATAAAAGTATCCATGAGAAAAAGAGGAGTATTCGAGCGTAATGGCCAGATGCTTTTATATATAGATCTCTATTAGATAGATATATATATATATATATATATATAGATATATATATATATATATATATATATATATATATATATATATATATATATTATTGTTATATGTGTATACTATATATTATATATGTATATGTATATTGTGTGTATACTATATATCTATATATATGTATTGTTATGTGTGTATTCCTCTCTGTCTCGTTATCTGTCTTCTATGTCTCATTTCTCTCTCTCTCTCTCTCTCTTCTCTCTCTCTCTCTTATATCTGTCTCTCTCTCTCTCTCTCTATGCTATGTCTCTCTCGATCTCTATATATCTATATAGATAGATAGATATATCTATATATCTATATCTAATATCTATCTATCTATATATAATATATATATGTATATATAGATATCTATATATCTATATAGATATATAGATGGATATCTAATCTATTATATATATATATATGTATATGTATCATGTATATATAGATATCTATATAGAATATATATATATATGTATTGTATATATAGATATCTATATAGATATATATTATATATATATATAATATATATTGTATATATAGATATCTATATATCTATATAGATGATAGATAGATATCTCTATATATATATAATATATATGTAATGTGTATAGCATATCTATATAGATATATATATATATATGTCTATATATGTATATATATCTAGAGTATCTATATATATATAGATCTATATATCTAGCTAGATATATATACTATATATTATCAACTCTATATGTCTACTATCTATGATATTATATAGCTGTATATCCTATCTATATATCTATGTCTAGATCTGTACTATGCATATCCTATAGATTATCTTCTAATTCTCTATATCTAGCTCTATATTCTATATAGATCTATATCTATATAGATCTATTATCTAGATCTATATCTATATAGATCTATATCTATATATCTATATAGATCTATATATATATATATATATATATATATATATATAGATATATATCTATAGATCTATCTATATCTATATAGATATATATCTATAGATCTATATATATATATATATATATATATATATATATATATATATATAGATAGATCTATATGCCTTATATAGATCTATATCTATATATCTATATAGATCTATATATATATATATATATATATATATCTATAGATCTATATATATAGATATATAGATATATAGATATATAGATATATAGATATATAGATATATAGATATAGATCTATATAGATATATATATATATTATATATATATATATATATATAGATATAGATCTATATATATATATATATATATATATATATATCTATATAGATCTATATATATATATATATATCTATATATCTTTTTCTATAGATCTATATCTATAGATATATATATATATATAGATCTATATCTATATATCTTTTTCTATAGATCTATATATATATATATATATAGATCTATATCTATAGATATATATATCTATAGATCTATATCTATAGATATATATATCTATAGATCTATATCTATAGATATATATATAGATATAGATCTATATATATATATCTATAGATATAGATCTATAGATATATATATAGATATAGATCTATATATATATATCTATAGATATAGATCTATAGATATATATATAGATATAGATCTATATATATATATATATATATATATCTATATCTATATAGATCTATATATATATAGATCTATATCTATATATCTTTTTCTATAGATCTATATATATATATATAGATCTATATCTATAGATATCTATAGATCTATATCTATAGATATATATATAGATCTATATCTATAGATATATATAGATATAGATCTATATCTATAGATATATATATCTATAGCTCTATATCTATAGATATATATATATATCTATAGATCTATATCTATAGATATATATAGATATAGATCTATATCTATAGATATATATATATAGATATAGATATATATAGATATAGATCTATATCTATAGATCTATATCTATAGATCTATATATATATATATATATCTATATCTATATATCTTTTTCTATAGATCTATATATATATATATATATATATATATATATATATAGATATATATATATATATATATATATATATATATAGATCTATATCTATAGATATATATATATATAGATCTATATATATATATATATATATATATAGATCTATATCTATATATCTCGCAACTTTAACGAAAGTAAAAAATAAATGATTTGCTCCAAAATTCAATGGGTTCTTCCTTGGCCCATGCTACACCCTATAATCGAGTTTCATGAACATCATGTCAGTAGTTTTTCCGTAATCCTGCAAACAAACAGACAAATAAACAAACCAAAACGATAACAACCTCCTTGGTGTTGGTATAATGATGTAAAGGTTAAAGGTCAGGTTATAGTTGTAGTTATTGCCTGGAAAACATCCATGGGACCTCCCAGCATATAAATTCCCTTAAAGTCACACGCTCCATGCACCTTTCAATATAACTATGACCGCACTAAAACAGCTAAGCGATCCATATAAATGGATTTGATTCTTTTTTTTTTTGTCTTCTGCATATTCCACAGCTCAGTGTTGCATCCTTTTTGCTTTAGCCTCTGCCTGCTTCTCAGCAGTATAAGTCCCTCAACCTCTTACTGTATTAGGATTTAGATTTATGTGAATTCAGCATGTTTGCAGATCCAATAGGAGTTTATATCCAATAAACTATTGTGGATCCCTGCCATGGGGTTTGTGAGATTAGAGGAAAGTGTGTGTCTGCAGAGTTGCGCTGGAGTAACAAACAAGTGTATGTTATTATTGCAAGAGAAAAATTGACGACGGAGTCTTGACTCAAATTTACAGACATTTTCTAACATCCATGGTGCCGATTCCAGCTGAGCTTGATGGACGTATGTGTGCTCTCTTTGCCTTAATATCAGGAGGGCTTTTATTCATTGTTTGTGGATTTTGCGAAGCTCTAAGAGGCTGCATCTGTGTATGATTTAGAGGCTCCACAAATACACTTAACTAACATTATCTGTGCTTGTGTTTGCACAAACTCAAGTGTAGTTGAAAGGAACAGAGTTTTTCTTATAGTAAGCAAGGTGCTTCTATACAAAAAAACATTTTTACAGTACAAAAAAAGAAGTTTCACAGTGTGGAAATGAATCTAAATTCATTAAATTAATCAAGGAATCCTTCCTTCGGCTTTGCCAGAGTTTCTGTGTCCATGCAGAATGTGTTGCTATCAGTAAACACATCATCTCATGCTCCTTATACTGTCACTCACCTGAAGCTCACAGGAAGAGATGAAGTCTCCACCAGGAAATAATCTCTCAAAACACGTTGCCTAAAACACGTCACATCTTTTCATATTTATAGCATCTTTGTAGCGAAGACAGCAGTTATGTTTGACAGCGTAAAGTCTGTATTTTTGACAAGCACAAAAAATAAAAATGCAATATAATGTGACGCGCTGCAAAGTAGCTTGTAAATACTTACAAATAACGTGACGTGTAAATGTGAGCATTACTTCAGACTGTAATTTGCTCTTAATCCATAACCTAACAGTTGTTTTGAGGTAAATCCAAAATGTGAAATCTGTTTTGTTCTGTATGAATCTGTCGAGGTTGATATGAAAAGCTGGAGTCTTTGGAGTCAGGTCCCGAGGAAACGTTTTCCTTGTGTTCTGGCTCAACAACATATCCAACCAGGAGCTCCGTACGCTCAGACACAAAGCCATAACCATCCTCCATGAGATCACACTGATCACTGAACTCTGCGCTGGCTCCGACGCAATCCGAGTACAGACCAGATTCTACAAAACAGCCTTCAGACAAACACTATGGAGCAGAAACCCAGGAAGTCCTGCAGCTACTTGGCCAGATGAATCTGATACGAGAGCAATGAGCTAATGAGAGTAACATTTACTACATTTAAATTCAGTTAAGTACTTCAGTAGTAGTATTTCCAGGGATGATGCACAAGGCCGGGCTAAAGTTGCCTGAGCATGAGCCCATTTGCCCGGGGCTGAGCTTAATGTAGGCAGATGGCATTTTGTTTTAATCAAAACACAGACAAATATTGTTGAAGTTCAGTTATTATTTATTGTTTATTATTTTACTTGACACGTGCACCATACTTCCCATGAGGTAAAGAGAGGAGGCAACCAAACACTTCCTGCTTTTGATGACTTCATCAATGATGTCATAGGTTAAACCAATTATAGGGGGGGTTGTACTGAGTTACATGTTATGTTGATAATATTGTGTTTATTATAATAAGGTTTCTCTTAGCAAAATGGTGAGAAAAGTGGACTTGTGTGTATTTATAATGTTGACTAACACAATAACATTTAGTTATTTAACTTGTGTAAGAGATTGAGACTGAGGAATATATTGTTCTGACCACACTGATCGTGCAGTAGATGGTAGGGCCTATTTAAGGGTAGAGAAGGATGTTCAGTTGAGGTTTTTTTTGCCAGTTAAGTGAAGTTTGGGAATTCATATTTAGTTTTCGACTGTTGTTACAGGTGCAGGTTGGCTCCACAGTTGAATTAAATCACCCTTGTCTTTGACAACATCTGAGTCACCTTTCTAAAGCCCTGTAATAAGGGCTTCCTCACACGCATAAAAGCTTACCCTCAACCTTTTTTGAAATAGTTGTTTGATGACAAAAGAAAGTAAACTCAAAGTCCACTTTGTACAAAGCGTTCAACTTCAACGGTCTCACACAATCTCCATCTGCTCAGGAAGGACTCGCAGTCTTTCAGGTATTAAACACGCACAACTTAACTCATTGTCAACTTACTCACTGAACATGTGGTTTCACGTGTCATGTACTTCTCTGCATTAGAGACTAAATAAGCAACAAAGTTCAAGTTTCACTCATAATTGTGGGCACAACCCCACAAGTGGAATCTTTAATCTCTAATTCTTACGTTGTTCAGTTCTGTTTTGTCCATGGGAGTGCATGACATCATCCTTTTCCAACGAAAACAGTCCGAAAAGCAGAGACAAAAATAGAAAAATCTTTCATGGGAAGTACCCGTATGCCTTTAACGTTAGCTGATAATAGTGTCTTCATGTAGGACCCCATTGATAATGGTAGAAAGCTGTTTAAGGAAATGTGTTTTCAGTGCCTTTAAGCTTACCTCCACCTGGACCAGCTGAAAAATTAAGCTGTTGTTTACACTTTAAGGCATCAATTATTTAACACTCTCGACAGCAGCCGTTCTTCACGAGGAGTGCTTGAAGTGCATTACTTTACATTTTGCTGCAAATGCTGTTAAGACTTGCAGTTAAGACTACTTTAACTCCAGTTCCAGATCTGAATACTTTCTCGCCATGCAGGTCTGGGAGGTGAATTCCCTTCGTGCCAAGTAAAGAGGCTCCAGCTGCAGCCGGGAGTGAGCTGTTAACTCCCACACTTATCAGGAGCTGAAAGGACTGCAATGTTCACTTCTCAGGTATAGGCCTACACGCAGGTATTTCCACTCGGCTGCCTTCCATCTATTGTGTGTGACAGGTGCTCAGGCGCTGGCTTATGATGACATTGCTGTGGGGCCTGAATAGGTCTCGGAGCATGACGCCCAATCTATCGCTCAACAGTACCCCCTACATACACACACACACGCATGCACACATGTCCCCTTCATTGTCTTCCTCACCCAATCATCTGAAATGCACCATACTCTCACAGTTTTAACCCACAATGGTGCCTCCTCCTCCTCCTCCTCCTGTCACAAGCAGCCAGGCTCCCATGTGGCTTCTGGATTATCCTCATGATGCAGCTTTAAGGCACATGAATGAGGAAGAATATTATAAAGAAATGTGTAGATTCTTGTGAGTAATTCCACATCGGAGTGATTTATAATACAGCAGTGGATTGAGGTATCTGGAGAGTTGCAGCTGAGGGGGTCCCGGTGTGCTGACATGTGTACAAATATAGACCGTTGTTTCCCTTCTGTAAATTAGCATGTGAAAGATTCATTGAAATGATCATGTAATGCTCCCACAACATAGCCGCGTGGGAGTCTCCAGGGTAGTGTAACAATACCATAGTGTTGGTGGTAAGTATTTCAACTTAATTTCTAAAAACGCATGTTTTGGTTCTGTCCGTTTAGTTTGGCAAATACTTGGCTACCCATCAGCCTCGGCGGCCTTCGCTCTGACGTGAATCAGAGCTGCAGAAAGCTTCATTGTCACATTTGGAAACAAAACACAATCCCATAGTTGTTTGACGCTAAGTGTTTAAGAGCGGTTTCTACATTTCTAAGTGTATCTAAGTCATCATTAGAAGCGTGTGTAACGGATATTTATACGTTTTTATAATTATAATCTTTCCATATCAGTCCTGCCAATATCATTTTCAGTTGACACAAAAGCTTGGAGCAATTAGTTTAATGCGTTTAACATTATTCAAAGAAGGGTGTTGATTTAAGAGTCATCCTGTAGAGCTGCATCAGTCTCATCGAAGCGTGTAGACATTTTCCTGAAGCTATTTTAGATGGCAGTTAGCTTCCAATGTAGAAAAATTACAATTTCGTGACCCTGCCTAGTAAATTCTGAGGCTATCAACTACCTGCCGCCAAACATTGTCTATGACCTTCACCTTTCACCTCCAACATCGTTCCTCCTGGATACAACTCACTTTTTTCCTTTTACACATTAATGAAGGTGTCATTTTATGTGGGAGCATCAGATATTGTCATATATTTCTGACATCTGGTGAGCATCCATGCACGCTTGTGTGTTTTTGTCATTTTCAGGGGAACTCCCTGTACTGATAACCCTTCATGGCCCGAGAACAAATCCTGGATGAAGCTGGCTCTAACCCCGGCCTACATTAACCAAAGGTACAGAGAAAAGCAAGCTGCTTGACAAGACTTTGATCCTCCCATACAGCGTTGATGTGTTATGGCCGTGACACACCAAGCCGACATCGGCCGTCGGTCAATGTCTGGCTGTTTTTGCGGTGTGTCCTGCACTGTCTGCACTTTTCAGCCCTGCCGACAGTCTCCGTCGCAGATTCAACATGTTGGCTTGGCGGCGGAGACTGTGGGCAAAATAAATCACTCTGATTGGCTGCTCAGCTTCGGCGGGTTACGATTTATAATGACGAATACAGACTACCACCGCCTGCTGTTATGGAGAGTTATTGCTTCTTCTCTGTGTTTGGTTTTGTTCTGTTTAGTCTTTTGTTTGCATCTTCTGTGTGTACAAATTTGTATATATGTCTGTTTTATGTTAGTACGGAATATTTCTAAATTGTAAAGTGTCTGTGTATCTAGAAAAGTGCAGATCTTTGCGTTTTTTTGCCAAGATGCAGGCAACGCGAAACAAAGCAACAGTCGGCTCCGTCGCCATATGTCTGTTTGGCATGGCACGGCCTTTAAGCACTTCAGATTGTGAACACAGGGGGTCAGAACTACATATCTAATTTTAGATTCCAGACACAGACATTCCGGATGCTGGCATTAAAAACCTTGTTTGCTGTCAAACCTTGCTAAGTTATGGTTATAGGGGAGAATAAAAAGCCCTCATAAATTCCTAAATGAAAAGGTAGGGCCCCATCAGAGATGACCGATGGAGGTTTCCTGCGCTTTGTTGCGTTTTATCCTGAGTAATGAAAATTAGTTCCCTCAACACAGAAATGACCCCAAAGATGAGACAACCCTTTATCTCCCGCTTTCAACTGACAAGGATTATTGATTCATGAATGTAAATGATCGTTCAGGATTTCACGTGCCCTTGAAGGTAGTCTCTCTCTCTCTCTCTCTCTCTCTCTCTCTCTCTCTATGTCTCTCTCTCTGTCTCTGTCTATGTCTCGCTCTCGTCTCGGTCCTATGTCTCGTCTCTTCTTCCTTCTCTGTCTCTTTTCTCTCTCTCTCGATGTTCATCGGTCTCTGTCTCTCTCTCTCTCTCTCTCTAGACATCTATCATATGTATGTCGCTCTCTCTCTCTCTCTCTGTCGGTCGCTCTCTCTCTCTTCTATCTCTCTCTCTCTTGTATCTGTCTCTCTCTATGTTGTTATGTCTCCTCCTCTCTCTCTCTCTCTATCTGTCGGTCTGTATTGCTCTCTCGCTCTCTCTATTCTGTCTCTGTCGCTCTCTTCTCTTCTCTTCTCTTTGTCTCTCTCTTTCTGTCTGTCGACTCTTATCTCGCTCCTCTCTGTCTCTCTCTCTACTCTCTTGTCTGTCTGGCGATCTATCTCTCTCTCTCTCTCTCGGTCTCTTGTCTACTCTCTCCTCATGTCTGTCTGTCTGTCTCTCTGTCTCTCTCTGCTCTTATTCTATTCTCTCTCTCTGTTGTCTGTCGCGACCCTACTCTCTCTCTCTCTCTCTGTGTCTCTGTCTCTCTCTCACTATGTCTGTCTCTTATGTCTGTACGATCTACTATCTATCTTTCTCTGTCTTCTCTCTTTTCTGTTGTCGTTCTTCTCTCTGTCTCTCTCTCTCTCTCTCTTTCTCTCTGTAGCTCTCTCTGTCTATCTGTCCTATCTCTTTTGTCGTATGTATCTCTCTCTCTTGATTCTTATCTCTCTCTCTCTCTCTCTCTTTCTGTATTGTCGCTCTCTCTCTCTCTCTTTCTGTCTGTCCTCTCTCTGTCTCTCTGTCTCTCTCTTTCTGTCTGTATGTCTCTCTCTCCTCTCTCTTTCTGTCTGTCGCTCTCTCTCTCTCTCTCTGTCTGTCTGTCTGTCTCTACTCTCTCTCTCTATCTCTCGATGTCTATCTATCTGTCTGTCTGTCTCTCTGTCTTGTCTCTCTCTTTGTCTCTATGTCTTTCTCTCCCTCGGTCTGTAGTTCTCTCCTCTCTCTCTCTCTCTCTCTCTAGTATCTGTATGTCTGTCTGTAGCTTCTTCTCTCTCTCTTCGCTGTTTCTCTCTCTCTCTCCTCTTTCTCTCTATTGTCTCTCTCTCTATATATGGGTCTATCGTATCTCTTTCTGTCTGTCGCTCTCTCGCTCTCTCTCTCTATCTCTCTGTCTCATCTCTCCGCTGTCTTTCTGTTCTCTGTCTTCTCTCTGTCTCTCTCTTATGATCTGTCGCTCTCTCTCTCTCTCGCGCTCTGTCTCTCTATCATCTCTCTGTATTGGCTGTCGCTATCTCTCTCTCTCTCTCTCTGTCTCTGTCTCTATGTCTTCTCTGTACTTGTCTCTCTTCTGTCCTCTCGGTCTCTTGTCTCTCTCTCTCCTGTCTCTATGTCGGTCAGCTTTCTATATCTCTCTGTCTCTGTCTCTTCTCTCTTTCTGTCTGTCGCTTCCCTCTCTATTGTATATATCCTCTCTGTCGGTCTGTCACTCTATCTGTATCTCTCTATACTCTGTATTATATCTCGGTCTCTCGTCTATCTCTTTCTGTCTGTCTCTCTGGTCCTCTCGTTCTGTTTGATCGCTCTCTCTTCTCTCTCTGTCTGTATGTCTGTCGGTCTGTTCTGTCGCTCTCTCTGTCTCTCTCTGTCTCTCTCTATCTGTCGTATGTCGCTCTCTCTTCTCTCTGTCTGGTCTGTCTCTCATGTTCTCTCTCTCTCTCTGTATGTATGTCGCTCTCTCTCTATATCTCTATTCTCTCTCTATTTCTTCTGTCGGCGCTCTCTCTCTATCTCTCTCTGTAGTCTTCTGTCTGTCACTATCCATATCTCGCTCTATATAATATCCTCTATATTCTCTCTCTCTTCATCTACTGTATGTCTCTCTCTCTCTCTTTCTGTATGTTCGTCTCGCTCTCTCTCTCTCTGTCTGTCTGTTATCTGTCTCTCTCTCTCTGTCTCTGTATAGTATAGATCTCTCTCTGTCTGGCTGTCGCTCTCTCTCTCTCTCTCTCTCTCTGTTCTCTTTCCCTCGTTGTCTCTCACTCTGTCTCTTCCTTCTGTATATATCTCTCTCTCCTCTGTTTCTCTGTCTCTCTCTGTCCTCTGTACTCTCTCTCCTTGTCTGTCTGTCTCTGTATATATCTGTCTATCTGGTCTCTCTCTCTCTCTTTGTCTGTCGCCTCTCTCCTCTCTGTTGTCCGTCTGTCTGTCTTGTCTGTTATGCTGTCTGTCTCTCTCTCTCTCTCTCTCTCTCTAGTTCTATCTGTCGCTCTCTGTCTCTCTGTCTCTCTCTTTCTGTCTGTCTGTATGTCTCTCTCTTTCTCTTCTCTCTCTCTCTCTCTCTTTCTGTATTGTCGCTCTCTGTCTGTCGCTCTCTCTGTCTCTCTGTCTCTCTCTTTCTGTCTGTATGTATATGCTATCTCTATCCCTATCTCTCTCTCTCTTTATTGTCTGTCGCTCTCTCTCTCTCGTCTGTCTGTCCTTCTCTGCTCTCTCTCTCTCTCTCTGTCTCTGCTCTCTCTTCGTCTGTTCTCTCTCTGTCTCTCTCTCTATGTCTCTCTCTCTCTCTGTCTCTGTCTCTCTGTCTCTCTCTGCGCATGTCCTCTCTCTCCCTCTTCTCTATCTCCCTTGTCTTGTCTGTCTGGTCTGTCTATCTAGGTTCTCTCTCTTGCTGTTTATGTCTCTCTCTCTCTCTCTCTCTCTCTTCTGCTGTATTGTCGCTCTCTCTCTCTCTTTCTGTCTGTCGCTCTCTCTGTCTCTCTGTCTCTCTCTTTCTGTCTGTATGTCTCTCTCTCTCTCTCTCTTTCTGTCTGTCGCTCTCTCTCTCTCTCTCTGTCTGTCTGTCTGTCTCTCTCTCTCTCTCTCTCTCTCTCTTCTATATGTCTCTCTCTAGTCTCTGTCTGTCTGTCTTGCTCTGTCTGTCTCTCTCTCTGTCTATGTATCTCCTCTCGTCTGGTCTTCTGTCTGTCGCTTTCTCTCTCTCTTTGTCTCTGTCTCTCTCTCCCTCTGTCTGTCTGTCTCTCTCTCTCTCTCTCTCTCTCTCTCTGTCTGTCTGTCTGTCGCTCTCTCTCTCTCTCTCTCTCTCTCTCTCTCTCTCATCTATTTTCTCTCTCTGGCTCTCTCTATGTCTATATCTTATATCTCTTTCTGTCCTGTCGCTATCTCTCTCTCTCTACATCTCTGTCTCTCTCTCCGTCTTGTCTGTCTCTTCGGTCACTCATCTCTGTCTCTCTTCGTATGTCGCTCTCTCTCTCTTCTCTTATGTCTATACTCTCTCTCTCTGTCTGTATGTCGCAGCTTCTCTCTCTCTATCTCTGTCTCTGTCTCTCTGTCTCTCTGTCTCTATGTCTCTGTCTCTCTCTCTATCTCTCTGTATCTCGCTGTCGCTCTCTCTCTCTCTTCTATTCTATCTCTCTTTCTGTCTGGCGCTCTCTCTCTATCTCTGTCTATCTCTCTCATATTCTTATGTGTTCTGTCGCTCTCCTCTGTATCTTCTCTCTCTGTCTCTCTCTCTCTGTCTACTATGTCTCTCTCTTCTGTCTGTCCTCTTGTCTACTCTCGTTTGTTGGTCGCTCTCTCTATATCTCTCTGTATGTTCTGTTCTGTCGTCTGTCGCTCTCGCTGTCTCTCTAGGTCTCTCTTATTCTGTCTGTATGTCGGAGCTCTTCTCTCTGTCTGTCTGTTGGTCTCTCTCTGTTCTCTCTCCTCTCTCTTGTCTGATGTCGCTCTCTTCTCTCTCTCCTCCTCTCTCTCTCTTTCTGGTCTGTCCTTCTCGCTCCTCGCTCTCTCTTTGTCTGTCTTGTCTCTCTCTCTCTCTGTCTCTCCTCTCTCTCTATGTCCGTCTCTCTCTGTCTCTCTGTCTCTCCTCTCCCTCTGTCTTCTGGTCTCTGTATCGCTTGTCTCTCTGTCTCTCTCTCTCTATTTTGTTCTTCGTCGCTCTCATCTCTCTCTCTGTCTGTCCCGTCTGTCAGTCTCTGTCGTCTGTCTGTTGTATCTCTCTCTCTCTCTCTCTCTCTCTCTCTCTCTTTCTCTCTGTCGCTCTCTCTGTCTCTCTGTCTCTCTCTTTCTGTCTGTCTGTATGTCTCTCTCTCTCTCTCTCTCTCTCTTTCTGTATTGTCGCTCTCTGTCTGTCGCTCTCTCTGTTCCTCTGTTCTCCTTTCTGTCATAGGTCTCTCTCTCTCTTCTCTCTCCTCTATTTTTCTGTCGCTCTCTCTCTCTCTGTCTGTCTGTCTGTCTGTCATATCTCTATCTGCTCTCTCTCTTCTATCCTATCTCTCTCTACTCTCTCTGTCTCTGTATCTCTATCCTCTGTCTGTATATCTGTCTCTCTCTGTCTCTGTCTCTCTGGTCTCTTCTCTCTCCTCCCTCTGTCGCTCTCCCCTCTGTCTGTCTGTCTGTTCGTCGGTATCTCGCTGTCTCTGTGTATCTGTGGCTCTCTACTCTGCTCTCTCTCTGTATCGGTCTATCTCTGTCGCTGTCTGTGTCGTCTCTCGGTCTTCTCTGTCTCTGTCTCTCTCTGTCTGTCTCTCTGTCTCTGTCTTCTCTCTATCTCTCTCTATCTTGCTAGTCTGTCTGTATCTATGTCTCTCTCTGTCTCTCTTGTCTCTCGTCTTCTGTCTCTCGCCGTCTATATGTCTCTTTCTGTCTCTCGTCTGTCGCTCGCTCTCTGTTTCTCTGTTCTCGTCTCTCTCTGTCTCTCTATGTCTCTCTCTCTCTCTGTATCTGTCTCTCTCGTCCTTTCTTATCTATGTCTCTCTCTGTCGTATATCTCTGTCTCATACTCTGTCCTCTCTCCCTCTGTCTGCGGTCTCTCTGTCTCTGTCTCTGTCTCTCTGTCTCTAGCTCTCCTGTCTCTTTCTGTCGCTCTCTGTCTCTCTGTTCTTGTTTCTTGTCTCGTATATCTCTGTCTCTCTCTGTCTCTCTACTCTGTCTCTCTCTCTGTCTCTGTATCTCTTCTACCTCTGTTGTCTGCTCTTGGCTCTGTCTCTCTGTCTGTCTTTTTCTCTGTCTC
>NC_041378.1:5393637-5433637 GCF_900634415.1 Cottoperca gobio
TGAAGTGGGAAAGCATCCACATATAATTTATTTCTTCATTAGACACACACAGCCAATGGATCATTACGCTAAGTATGCTCTCTGGAAAACCTGAACCTTGAACAACAACGATCCTTGAGTGCTGCAGTGTCATGCAAAGTTCAGTTTCCACTCCAAAAAGATGGCGTCCAGTTTAATTCTGTGGTTAGAAATTAGAGTCATCAGAGACACAAGCTTTTAACTTTTAGAGTGTAAAGATGCATTTGACAATCCGGATTTAATAGCAGATCGTAAAAAAGGCCTTTTTAATTTGGCTGAGTTTTGTTTTTGGAAATAGCTCATTTCTCTAAAACGCTTAGTTTAAGTCCTAGGTTTTTATTGTATGAGATGAATTCAAAGATGTAAAATAGCTTATAAATACACGCCTTTGATGGCTACAACTGTTCATTTCGACAAATACCACACGGGCTGAGAATCACCACATTATTGTGAAATTGGTTTGTAGCAACTGTTATTGAGTTGCTGCGCATAGGGTATTTTTTACTTTATGCGATACCTGATACCACCTCAGCTGTTCTTACGCTGCAGTAAACAGGCCCTCGTGGCTCATTGCTCAGTTAAAATGATAGATGGCATAAACCAAATTGATACTTAAAACTACTCCAAATGCAGATGCAACTGTATAGGCCCAAGCTTATGATTTCATGCCACTCTGCGGTACTCGCAATTTGTGCTAAAGTCAAACTGTTCATCTGCATGGCGACAAAAAGTCAGTGAGGATGAGAACACTGTCAACTTGTCTGGTTCTCCGCTGTCAGCCATTTCTCAAACACGGCCAAACGTTCTGTTTTCGTTGTCTCCCATTCCTGATCGCATCTCTCCTGTCAAAACAGAAAGCTATTTTTCTTTCAGCTGTGAACCATCTCTGTCGATATGTGTCACAATTTCAAATAATAAATTGAAGTCTTGGACAGAAAATGTCCCTGTGCAGTCGTGTACAATCATAACGTCAACAAGACTTCGCCCATTGAGTGAATTATTTACTGTAAAATTCCCGGGCTGTTCCCACACACTGGATACACTTCTTACAGCTCACACTTGAACTTTGACTACATGTTCACTGCAAACATAAGTCGCCAGAGCCTGCTTGTTTGCTTTGTCAAGTTATTGTTGTTATTATTTGGTAGGGGTGGCAGAGGTGGCAGAGGTGTAATGATCAGGAGGTTGTTAACACTAAAATCTGGTTGTGTTTTATGGCCACATTGCTGTCAGATTTATATCGTTCTGTACTTCAGATTGTATGTGATAAGGACAAGGGGGACAAGGGTGATGGTAGGTTGTAAAACAGTCAACATTGTGCTTTTGCTTGCATCTGCTTGATGAGTTGTTGATCAAGGGTCAGGTGGAGGCCAAGGGGAACAAGTGTTGCTTGCTAATTAGATGGGTGCTGTGACAATTTGAATGTATTTATTGTGTTTGAAAATACAAGATGTTTAACAGCTAGCCACTGCTAGATTGCATGGTATGTCATGGTATTAGCATCAATTGCTTGTTAACAGCTTAATGAAGCATGTAAAACATTTGGTTTGGATAATAATTGAATAATCAGAAATGCCTGTGGCTTCCCTTTAGGCTTAGCTACTGTGATTGCCCAATGATAGCTTAGCAACCACAGCAGGTCAGCCACACGCTGGAGTTTTCCCAAAGTGATATGTAGCCTATAGTATGAAGCACTAAGAAAACAGAAGTTCAAAGAATGAATTAAACTGTGTTTGTATGTTCTAAGGTAATATGCTAATGTTAGCATGCCTGGCTACTAGCTACTACCAAAAGTAGTAAACAAGTGTTATTTGCAAGGTCATAGCATTAGCTAGCTACAGACACATGCAAAGGTCTGGGAAGTCATCGGAAAAGGTATAGCCTGGTAAGAATCTGAAGAGGTTTATGTAATAATTACTTCAGTCTCATCTTAGGACATGTTTCCTTATACTGTAGGCCTAATACTGTACTATGGCTACTAGCTCTACCCTGCAGCACAATACTTTTATTTCCTTGTCTTCAACATCCATCATCAACTGGGGAAGAAGTTGACATTTTACCTGGGACTTGTAACCTACAGCTTCAGTCTTTCTTTCCTTTTTTTGCTTCATTATAGCATATGTTAGCATGGTACTATGTATTTGCCATCAAAAGCATTGCCTGCTTAAACCAAAATGACAAGAGCAAAACTTCAACAAATGGATGAAACACCTTATTTGTCAGCTTTAACATATACTGCTAACGTTAGCATACCCGGCTAACTAGCGTAGGCTACTACCTACAGTATTCACGTGTCATTTCCATGGCCAAGGGCAGTCCATTATTTATTGGACAGATTATGTAACATCCACTGGGTTTGGTTTTGTTGTTGATTGAATTTGGGGGGGGAACTGATTGTTTAAAAAATTACCATGAATGTTGAGCGACGAATGCTTGGCAAGCGTAACAAATGGAGAGTGCAGCTTAACAGTGGGCTCCTTCTTACCGATTGTTTGAAAACAGTTTCTGGTCCGTCGAGTAAAGGAGTATTGTAGGTCATTATATACTTGTACGTCATGTTGGAGAATTAGAAACCTTTGTCATGAGTTTACCCTTTTCAGAAGCTTCACTAACAACTAATCTTGACACACCATTGTTTATTTTTCTCATCAGCGCATTTATATTAGCGAGTTAGTCAATGAATCTATTGATTCAAATGTCACCCAGCCATGGACTCCATTTACTCTTCATTTATTTCATATTCGCTTGTTATTTTTGTCTCATGTTGGGGAGCATTCGATTTCATGTCTCTACCTGATTTCTATTTAATGAACGTCATTGATTGGCCCCTCATCAAATTTTCATTAATCACTATGAAACGGACTGTCTCCGTGTGTGTTCATCATGGTTACTCCACTGGAAAGCCTGCACACAAATTGGTCGACTGTGAGCAAATGGATAAAGTATATTTGAATAAACCTTGTACCATATCCTTTATTAAACATTCATGGTGTTTTTTTTTCCCTGATTAAAACATAAGTATGTCCAGTTGTGCACATGCATTCATATCAGCATACATACAAATGCAGGGAGTACGTCTTATTTTAAGGCATGTGGCTTCATGCATACACGACTGAAAGGCTGGCAAACCACAATTACTTCCTCGCTCTTAACAGTGTTTCTCATGCAGCTCTTCTGGGCTGAGAGGCACTAGCAGAATGTATATTAAGCTCCATCTCTCATACTCTGCATGCTCCAGCACCTGGAGGATGGGCCGAGCATCAGCTCCAGGGCTCTGAGTCAATATTAATCTGCCAATATGAAAGACTGGATTATCACTGGGGTCGATTGCCCGGGGCTCATGTAAGAACAGTGTATAATGGGAGGAAGAGTCCGAAGGAGGGAGTACGAAATCGACGGGGGTGGAGAAAGGAAGGGGAAGAGATAGAAAACTTCCAGTGCTTCTGCATGGAAAACCTTGTTGCGTGTCTCGCAAGTGAAGTGCCCTGAAATTGACTTGAATCAAGAGGAAAGCGTTACAGCAGAAGGCAAAATTACAGGAGGGGGAGGGGGAATTTACGAGGAGGGAGCCAAGGACACTGGAAAGGTGGCTGTCATGGCATGAGCCCATCTGCTGGGTATGTGTGTGTATACATTACAAATGTTTGTGTGTGAGTGCGTGCGATCAAATGTTGCATGAAGATGGTTGAGGGGGCAAAACATAATGTTGGCCTCAAGGCTTGAGGAAAACACACAGTCACTTAGTTGCAATCTCCATAGAAACACTTGGAGGTTGAATCAAAGTTTTAGTATGACCTTTACAACTTTTAAAGTTAGTAAGAAAAAACTCAAACTAGTGCTGTTCTTGAAACAAGGCAAATTTGTTCCCGCACATATTTTATATTTACTGTACACGGCAGCCGGATTCTCACTATATCACGCGAAAATCCATCTTGTCAGGTTTCAAGTAATGCGTCTCCGAACCACAGGGGCCTGGACCAATCAATGTCCAGCTGTGAGGAGGTACTGGCAGCTACGGGCGTGGTTTAGGTGTGTTTTAAACAATGCAGGTGGAAGACCACGTTAAAAACAACAATGGCAAGCTCCAAAAAAGGTTAGCGTAGATGCTGCAATACTGCTAAACTGCCCAGCACCAAACGGCCGACAGATAATCTTAACGACAACTTAACTGTTAAACATAGAGGAGCATTTAAGCAGTTTATTTAGCAAGATAATTTTCTCAGGAGTTGGTGGAGAGTAAAGTGGAGCTAAAAGGACAGTAAATATTGAATTTACATTAATCAGGTGGCCAGAGATAAGACTCCAAGTGAATGCTAATGCCGCTCCATATCTGCTCGATGTGTAAATAGCCAACAGTTAGGCCTTAACAACTTGAAGGGAGAATATGTGTTAATAGTTGTCTCTTCTCTAAACTTCTCTCTCAAGCTCTCTCTTTTTTCAGTCTTCACATCACCCCTTCCAATGCTCTTTCAACTGAGCACAGCACCATAAATAGATTATGTCCAAAAATGTGAGCCGTATTTGAACAATTATCAAATATTGTCTCTCTATGAATGCTGTTTTTTGCCCCACCATTTGGAACGAGTATGAACACTCATTACTTTAGACGTGGTTGGACAACATGTAGTACGAAGGAGTTTGTTTCACCCTGTACACCCGGGTCTTTAGCATGTGGAGAGAAACAGAATGCTCCAAAAGAAAATTCCATATTCAGTATGTTTAGTTAAAGATGTGGTGCTTACTAGCCGTGTGTTTGCACATCTGGGTCTGCTCGTGTGTCATCCCAGTGTGCAGTGATGGCTCTGAAGAGTATTAAAACATTCAGCAGCACAGCCCAGATTGCGGCCTCCTCCCAGGCCTTTATACCTCTTCATATCCTTCCCCACTGAGATCACTTCTGACTCGTTGTCCTCCTTGACCTGCTGTTGAACTATCCCTCCATTATCCCCGTCCTACAGAACCCTCCCCTCGAATGCACACACTCCACCCCACAGGCTGTCATTCCCCTGTCCCTGCCCCGCTCCGCCTCCCCTCCTCACACCTCTTCTGGGCCACAGATCCGGCTCCAGCTCCTCAACAGCCCTCTCTGCACTGCGACACTTTGTTCCCGTCCGCTGCCTGCTGCCCGCTTGCTAATCGGGATTGGTGGGGGAGAACGGATCGCTGTGAGACATGGCCGTCCTCTGGAGCCCACAGAACCAGGCCAAGGTCACTCACATCACTCTTGTGTTGCCGCTGCCCACAGCAAACAGGGAGAAGGAGAGAGCGAGGAGTTAAAGGAAACAGCGATAAGATTGCGGCTGAGCAGTGCTTCGCAGCTGAATGAGGTCTCATGAATTGTACTGAACACAAGTCAATAGCAAGGCCGGGGTTCATTTTATCTTTCAAATTAGCGATTAGAAGGAAAGCATTGGAATATGATCATCATATCACATACCTATTTACCCCTTTTGATTAAATATTCAAGCCTGTCACTGTGTTTGAGTGTGAGCTTATAGGTAACCTATTTTCCGCTCGCTCCTTGATCAACACTCATCAATAATTCACTCTTGGCCCATTAGTTTTGAGAGAAATGCCGGGGAGCAACTTAAACTCGTCAGGAATTCATTTCTTATTTATTGTGTGCACAAATATATGGCATGAGCAGTTCTCATTGAGGATGTTTAGAGAAGTTTCGCTGGGCAGAACAGTTACACAGCACACTTAAGGCAAACAGCTTGCAGTTAACCTTGAGATAATATTTACATCAATTCCAATCCAGCGCCACATAGAGCCCCACCCGACTCTTTGTACACACTTAGAAGACGCATCTCCTAAGATCTCGGTCAGGAGTTGTTATGGTGTGCTGTCATTCAGCAACTCATTTCCCCTCAGAGCTGACGGTGTGTTTTTATGGAATGAGTTGAGAGATTGGCACTAAAGTGAGGGCCTCTGTCACACAAGCACACCGTGTTGTCATCAACAAGGCTGTTCTTTCTTTCCGGCCCATTGCCTTTGCTGTAATTTGCACTAATCGCAGCGTTCTCCCCACCCTCTGCCACCATTATTTCAGACAATGTTTTAGAAATTACAGCCGGTTTTCCCAGCCAGTGTTCACACATTTGTCATTACATGTCAGCAGGGCCCGGGGATTTTGCTGCTTGACTTAGCAAAAAGCAATTGTGGAATCGTGGAAGCTGACGCACACCTGGAATGAAAAGGGCTTGTGGGTAAAGACGCTTCTGATGTTATTAGGCTGCATCCTTGGCTGTGCCGTCCACAGCCTGTTTTACATGTCCCACCTGCAAGCGTGTCTCTGTTGCCAGGCTTATATCCACACGCTTGTTTCTAAGCGCTCTCAAGGCCTGAGCATCCCCTCTTCCTCCTCAGCTAAAGCTCAAACTTTAACACGCTCTGGCTCTTTGCCGAGTCCTCAGCGCTGTTTCAGAAGCCCAGCTTCCAGGTCCTGTAATCTCCCTCTGGCTGTACACACTGGGTTGTCACAATGATTACTGATTAGGTGCTTAAAATGAATTTTACTGCTTGAAGAGAGTGTAATGTTACATAATTAAATACCCCTGGATAGGGACTAAGGCACCAAAATCTCATATGACAGCAGTTCAGAATTTAAAAAGGAAAATTACAGTTTCTTACATCTTAGGTTTTATTCTGGACATAAGGCCTTGACATTTGAATGCACTTTATTTTATAGCCTTTAGGTGTTCTTTAATTGTATAGCTCCATCACTTAACATTATCATCATCATACAGTGTAACATTGTTCTTTATTTCTTTGAGGATATTTAGAAAGAAAGGAAAGAACGTTTTTCTGTTCAAATCTAAGTTCTTTAAAATACTGGATATTGTTTGCCCCCTAAAAGACTTGAAAAGTAATTCAAATTAATCTGAGAAGGGGCCGTCATTCCTCGGTTGAACTGCTCACGGCTCATGCTGTATGTGTACGTGTAGGGTTGTGATTGGGCATTGCTTGGCCATGAACTGTAACAAAGAAACAATATTGGGAACCACTGCTTTAATAAAAAATTATTTACAGGTTATTACGCTGTGATGTTACTGGTCCGGCCCACTTGAGCTGCAAGCGGCCCCTGAACTAAAATGAGTTTGACATCCCTGCAGTACAGCGTAAATCACGTTTCAACATAGACACATGCTAATATACTACATCTACATTGGAAAATGTAAACTTATTACACAATTATATGTGTAATATCAATATGTTGTGGTATGAGGTTGGTGTTGCAAACAGTCCCATGCCTAGAGGAGACTTGATAATGGGGTGACCCAAATGTCAGCAACACTAAATTTATTGTTGACATTTGGGAGAAGAGTGAGAGCCACACTCCCTTCACTGAGACGGGTGCAGTCGTGAAGGCGGTGAACAGTTTAAAGAGCCCCTACAGGGTGGGATTTCACAGTAGCCTCCCTTCTTGCTATTTTTCAAACAATACAGCTGTCAAATGTGCTGGATGAAGACTCTGTAGGGCACCAATCTGTTCCACTCTGCTATCAAATGCAGGTCTAATCCATTACTGCCACTGGAAGAAATACCAGAGTAATCTGAGCACAAATGGAGCTGATTATTTGCGGGATTACTCAGAATGTTTTGGTTGAGAAAATGGTATTTTGATTGCGAGCATTTGGACATGAACACAATCGTACACATCTTGAAACAATTGCGGCAGATAAGACTAATGAAGTTGCAGCTTGAAAACCGAAATAAATTGCTTTTCTGCTTGTGTCTGAGGCAAAGAAACCCAAATACAAGTGGAAAATTACCACGCTTTGTCAGCAAGTAATTACAATTTTCAGCTGGTGACATAAGTTATGATTCTTGGTTGCATCCCATAATGACACGCACTTTCAAAGTGCAGGACCATGATGCAGATCACAGACATGTCGCAGCTTCAGAGTTCATTAGTGGCTCAGATCTTCGGTACATAGTGGACATCACTCCACCTACTTGTGGCGACACATTAATTGGGTTAGTAAAGGACTTTGAGGTGGCAGGGTGCTACAGCAAACTCTTTCATGTTCATCAAAGATCAAACTCTGAAAACAGAGTCTGCTCAAACTACTGGCACCACACATTCACCTCCACAGAGCCCAGACTGAGTCTGCAACCTCCACTTCATCAGCGGTCACTGACATACGCTCCAAGTCTGTTTAACAAACCAACAGCGAGATAAGTGATGACTATTTCATTGAAAAGGCGTGTTTAATTTAGCGCCTGACAAGTAAATATTAAAATGAAGTGGTATTAGACTTCACACACTCCCATACGCATATGCACATTCTCGATACATATTAATGTGCTCCACCCTCGGCACGATCAGCGGCCGGCGGCATTAATATTCCCTCTGATTTCCATGCACAAGGGCATTAAAATACTGCCATTAACATCATTACCGCCACGGAAATATATCAACAAGTCATGTTGAATTAGTGCTAATGTGGCCACTGACGGGGCGTGCGCTCCCCTCCGCCCGGCTGAAATGCCAGCATGCTGTTTTCTGCTCAGCCTGGCAGGAGGCTCTGCTCCGGCTGCCCACTCATGACCCTCAAACACTTGCTGTTGTTGGGAAATGAATCAGCCTTTCTGGTGCGCTAAATTCTTCTTCTTCTTCTTTTCAAATTGGATTAATTGGAGTAATAGGAGGTTGTCTTACCCTCAATGCCATGCTTTCTCTCTCTCTCTCTCTCTCTCTCTCTCTCTCTCTCTCTCTCTCTCTCTCTCTCTCTCTCTCGCTTCTTCCCTGCTTTCTACCTCCAGACAATAATCATGCTTGATGTCTTCTCTCCCCTTTCTTCAACTCCCTCTGTAAACCTTTTCCATAAACAATCTCTTTGTTGACCGTCTGTTTGCTCCTGAATGACTGCTCATGTTGTGCTGTAAACGGTGCTTTTCACACGCATGGTATTCAGAAGAATGTGCTTCTCTCACTCCCGGTGCAGGGTGCTGCTCTCCCTCTGCTTTTCCAGCGTCATGAAACAGTAGGTTTGTTGACACAGTCCAGAGTGACACGTGGACATGCAGAGCGAGACAGAAAGCACCTCGCATACCTGCACACACTGCACAGTACACACAAAACAAGACGCGGCCAAAATAACACACACACCCATATGTTGATCCGCAGGTTTTAAATATATGTTGTTGCCATGGTGAATGCATGATGCATGTGTTTGACAGTGGCGTTTCCTTGTTTCTGGTTCACATGCGCAGAGAATCAGCTGTGCAATGTTGGTCGTATTTATAATCTATTTACAGAAACATTTAATGTATTTCTCTTGAGATGATTAAAGTTATTGTCGAGATATTTATTTTTGTCAGCAGATGTTTGCATGGTTAGTTGCAGTATTACCACCCTACTGTAGGCTAACTGTAAGAAATGCGTACATCTGGTGACAATGGAAACTATCCTTTGAAGCTGAAACCATATAAAGGATTATCTGCAACAATGTTGATAGTTCATTCAAATTGTTTTTGTTTCAGAAATGCCACTGCATAGCTTGTACAATAAATGGGCTTTCAGATATTGCAACTGCTGTTTGGTAAATTAAAAGACTGAGCTCAGATATGATGTTTAAAAATTGATTTCACAACTACTACAACTAAGGAAAAGTGTCACAAGTTTCTTCTGTTTTCAGTGAGCATGTCACCTCTTCTCAAGGGACATAATTAGGTTACTGTAACAAATGTTCCGACACTACATCACAAGCAACACAGTTTAATTTCAGCTAAACGTCGACGCTTTTGTCTCATGTTCTAAAAAGAATCCAAAAGCAAATTGTTTAATAAAGTCATAATATTATCTTGGCAGATGGAAAATGGAACCATGAGGGGGTCGATGTTAACGTTAAGTTAGCTGGCACTTTGGCCGAGGAGCTCAATCGAAAACCAATTTTCAAAAAGTCATCAGACCTTCACAAATCACGACCTATTCTGGATTCAAAACTGCGAATCTCGCTGAAAGTTTGCATGCCTTAAAAACTCCTGGTAGCTCATGTCACCTCCTTTCCTGTCTGTGTCCGTCACTATCACTAATGCTAAAATACCAAAAGGAAAAAAGTACCATTATGGCTGCGTCCTTACCGCAGGACCCTTGGCTGCATGTCGTCCCCTTTCCTGGCTGTCTCTGCCAAAGCTAAGATAATCAGCTGCTGACTCAAGCCTTATACACTTGAGAGTTGTATCAATCCTCTCATCTAACACTTGGCAAGAAAGAAAACATTATTATATAATATATATTTCTCAAAAATATCAATTGGTGCAAATGTGAGGATGTTTTTGTTTGTCTTTGCCACATATGATTGTTCATTGATCATTGAGTTGGTCGGACAATACAGGCTATGGGAAGATGTCACCGAGGATTCTGGGATATTTTTCATGCTGTAATAATAACACAACAATAATGTAAATAACCGTCAGTTGATGCCTTTCATCCCTGAGTTTCAGTTTGTGCAGCAAGAACTCAAATAACCAAGGTGTGACTTTTACGAGCATATAGCCTCATCATACACCAGATTACTCGGCTAATCTGTTTACCAAGGAGCGTCTCTCCGCGTGTAGCCAATGGCAACATCGGACAAAGTCCACGCAGGAGCAAGTCAATGTTTGCGTGTGCAGTATAACCTGCCGGAACAGAAGGGAGCATAATATAACAATAAAACTCAAAACAAGTGGACGGACTTGCAGTGTGTCACCAGCGCTCTCCTCTTGCTGCCGGGCTCTGTGTGAACTGTGGACCCGCTCTGGTTCCATGTGGTTGGAGGTTGGAGGAGGAAGGTTTTGTTTTATGACTTTAAAGTCCTATAGGGCTATTTTGTCTCCCTCACACACACACACACACACACATACACACCCTGATAGTCTCACTCATTTGCCACAGCGGGTGCAGGGACAAATTTATGTCCTGAGTATCCGATACTTGCTGATGGTTAAAAATGAGTTATACTGAATGAGTTATAAGATGCTTGGCGGCCAGAGGATCCATAAATCCTGGACTAGGCCATGTCACACTGCCCAGCCGAGCCTGCTCTTGCTTATTAATAGCAATTTACCCACCTTGTGTTTGATGCAGTGCGGCTCTGGCTGGCCAGTCCACTGCAGGCCGCTCCCCTCTGTACTCCACTCAAGGTTCAATCCCCATTTCAGCCGGCTGCAGTCGGGGTTGAGGGCTACACTGACACCTGCTGGCGACTAGTGGTACTTGTTCTTTTCTCTTTTTTTCTTTTTTAAACGCTTCTATCCCCATTAACCCATGCAATGATCCTCATACTGGAGTGATGATAAAAATGTTACACAGCTAAAGGCGCACACCACATCGACTGCATTCATATGGTGATGTGGCCATTAGCCTATGACTTTGGACAAATGGCAGGCCATTATTAAGGGGCGATTGGGGAGGGCTAATCCTTTAAGAGTGGCTTAAAATCTCCCCTAAGACATTAAATCACGTCCTACTTTCTCTCATTCTTTTTTGAAAAGAATTACAAGAGCGAGGCAGTCATCAGAGTGGTGTCCTACTCTGGTTGTAATACGTCTTGCTCACTCTCTCTTTTAAAACGGGGGCTGGGTAATCACTCACTGTTTAAATATGGAGAGTTGAACTAGGATGTGGCTGCTTTCTCTTACTTTCTCTGCTCTCCCTCTCTTAGACCCCCTCCTCCCTGCTCATCACCAGCATCAGTAGGTCTATTAAAATGTGTGTGTGTGTGAGAGAGATATCGGTTTGATTCCGTAACTTGTAATGTAAGTACCCAGGTAGTTCAGGGCTATTTCCCCTCGGGGGCCTCTTCATCAGCAAAATGTATTTTGCACTCCCCCATCATCTCTCCAAGCTCTCATTTTCTCTCTCCCTAACACACACACATGAACACGCACACGCACGTGCACACACACACTCCCTTCCACCAGGTAAATTAAAGTTATTGGCTCTGAGGCAAAATAGTAATATCAACATGTCATCAGGGGTGCTTTTAATAATATCAGCAGGATTATATTGACAGGGAGGATTAAATTGTTTTACACGGAAGATTATAAATCCTCGGAGGGGATGTGGCATTGTAAATTGCTATTAACACTTAATTCAATCCCATCACCCACCTAATGCTCATAGCACTGTCGCCTCATCAGACTTTAATGTACTGTTATGGTCCAGTGGTTGGGAAAAAATCCACTACCACAGCTATTTCAAAGGGATAGCACTTAATAAACATGCTGTATCGATCCTTCCATTGGACCACAGTGAACCACACTTGGCAATATGAGCACAGTTTCAGGCCATCATGCATGGAGGCAGATTGCATGCATAGTTTATTATTTGGGAATAGCTTGTCCTACAACCCAACTGACTTCATCCTATTGATTTATTTGGAACTGCAAAATAGTCACTTTGTTCCTGGCTTCATATTGATCGCCTCAATTACACTGCAGAATATTAATTTTATCAAGTGATTGATATAGTATTGATTCTCTATTGATGATCTATTTTGCTGAAGCTACTCTGCTGAAATGATCCACTTCCACAGGCAGATTTTAATGTCTTTCAAAGAAGTACATTTCTTCCTGCAGATGCAGCTTAAGTGGTTTGAGTTTGACAGAGACATAACGAGATACTGACAGACGATTCATTTGCACGTAATTGCTACAGTAAGGAAGTTGTCTTGTTAGTTGTCCTCAGCCATCTGTATTGGGTGCAGTGGCCATGTGTGACCAGAATGCAAGGCCAGGCTGAGTCTGGTGCCTTTATGAAATATTAACACAAGGTGGTGCTCTTGTCCTCTGGAAAGAGCCCCTTGTCAACCTGATGCTGGTACTGTACAGTGTGTGTGGCTGGGGAGACGGGTCAACGTTAACTGGCTGTTTCAGTTGTTGGTCAAATATTTAACTTTGACAGGTTTAAAAAAGCAATCAACAATCTAGAAAGCAAATGTTTTATGTGTCTTATTTATGTCAAATACATGTCCATCTAATCCAGGGGTGTCAAACTCATTTTAGTTCAGGGGCAACACACAGCACAGTTTGATCTCAAGTGGGCCGGACCAGTAACACCACAGCATAATAACCTGTAAATAACAACAACTCCAAATGTTTCCCTTCGTTTTAGTGCAAAAAAGTTCATTCTGAAAATGTTCAAAAATCTTTTTACTAAACATTATGAACAACCTGAAATGTCTTAAGAAAAAAAGGTGCAATTTCAACAACATTGTTCCTCAGTTTATCATTTACACATGTGTGTTACAACTTACAGGTCACAGTGTATCTACAAAGGCACAAAACATTTCGTCACAGGTATCTGGAACAGTATTTTACTTTATGATCAAAACAACTCATTTTTACACTTTGCAAACTCATCCAGTGGGCCGGACTGGACCCTCTGGCGGGCCGGTTTTGGCCCGAGGGCCGCATGTTTGACACCTTCCGATCCAATCCATCTTTGTACCTGCAAACACATAGACTGTGCCTTTTTATGAGAAGCATTACAAATGTTAAACATTTAATGAAAATTAAATGATATGCTAAGGGTCAAAGTGGTTACAAGACATACCATAAAACTCACACGTGCTTTTCTACAAGAATAAATGTGAAACAGCCAAAAAATTGTCTTAAATATTATTATATTTTTAAGTGTCTGTAATAGTGGACATTTCACAGAATAATCTTTAACTTCTATGATCACATAAGAAACGATTTACCTCCAGTGATACCTGAGGTGTAATATTCTCCTGAGGGACACGGCTGCTACTAAACTACTGCAAACTTGATTTGCAACATTTAAAGTTAGGAAAAAAACAATTCTATGTTATTATTTATGAAGAGTTTAGCACACAAAAACACAGAACTGTCTGGGTGGTGATCAAATTCAACATTTTTTTAAGTTTCAGACGGTATTGTGTATGATAAACTCATTACAAATAAACAAGCTTTATGCAGATTCAATGATTATAGCAGGTAAACAATATGTTTTCAAAGCCCTGAGAAGAAAACTATTGGATGTTATGATAATATTAACTAACCAATACAGAACAGGCAGCCAGGGCTCAACATTAGGACACGTTATCCGTCTGTCAGCACAGCCATAGTTCAATTGTTTATAAAATTGCACAGGGCCGTTTTAATATGATTCAAGCACAAATTGAGCACGATACCCACCTCCTCCTCCTCATAGCTCCTCTATCTCTGGAAGATGCAAATGTCAGGCATGTGTAGTTGGAGAACAGAGAGGGGGGGGGGATGCTGTGCAGAGCTCCCCCGCATCCTTGACCCAGTCAAATGGGAACTACAGTAGAATAGCGTCAAATTTGCAGCGATTAGTTACGTTTGGTGTGTATTACTCAGCAAGTGTGTGTTGGTGAGTAGAGGGTGTGAGGAGGAGATGTCTTGTCAAGTGGGCAGGGTGTGTCTGTGTGTTTGTGTTTGTTTTAAAGAGGGCAGGCGAAGCTGGAGCATCCCATAGCTGTGAGTGAAGCCCCCGCCCCTCTCCCCTTGCCTCTCTCTTCCTTTCTGCGGCCCTCTGTGGTCTCCTGACCGTCCCCAAGTCATTTCAATCTAAATGCAAATTTCATCAACCTCCCTCTAAAAAGACTGATATTAGTATCAAAGCCAATGTGTTACGGCTGTGTCGTGTGGACGTGTCACTCTCAATAGCATCTCCAGTGCGGAAACTTGCCAATCTCCCTCCACCACTGAGAATGGATCTCAGCTTTCTTTCTCTCTTTTCCTCTCGCTCTTCGTTTTGTGCTTCTTTTCTTTTTTTTTTGTGTGTTAATCTCCTCCTCCTCCTCTCATCAGCCCTCTCTATGACATGTTCCCTTTCTGGCCACTTTGATCCCTCTGTTTTCTCTTAACTCCGCCCTTCTGCATCCCCTCATATTTGGCCTCGTCTAACCTTTCCTGCGAGAAGCCCTCCAAATAGAACCTCATTAGTCCTCCATATGTTGTGTTTCGCCTCCCCGAGCCCCCTTGCCCCTGCTCCGCACTAAGCAGCTCACTGGGACTCTGCACATGCTCGCAGACCAACAGAGAAACACAGCAGAAATTCACTCAGCTCCTCTCTGCAGTCACACACACACATTTCTCTCTTCCTCCTTCCATTTCTCTTTCCCCTCTCCCTCTCTGAAAACATCCATCCTCCATTTTCCTCTCCTCTCTGTCCTCTCTCTGTGTTTGCAGTCAGGTGAAGCAAGGTGGAGTTGCAGGATGGAGGGATGGGTGAAGAGGAGGTGTGTATGAAGCGAGGGAGAGGATGGGTACACGGAAAGCAGGGAGGTGGGGAGGCTGAGAGAGGAGGCAGAGCACCCCGGGGAGGCTGCGCTCCAGGGGTTGTTAACATGCAGGTTGCATATTTCTGAATTGCAGAGCAGCCTTATCTCACAGTGCTGGGTCACTGAAGCACTTCCTTTCTCACTGTGTGTGTGCCTGTGTGTGCACTGTATTCCTGTGCAACTCTGCTCTGGTTGTATGTCTGCGTTTTAGAGTATGTGTGCGTGTGTGTGCACGTGCCTGCATGTGAAAATGTGCATATGTGTATGCAACCGTGCTGGCAACAGCAGGAAATGTGAAGCTCTGATGGGGAGGGATTCTCTCCCTCTCTCTCTCTCTCTCCCTCTCTCTCTCTCTCTCTCTCTCTCTCTCTCTCTCTCTCTCTCTCTCTCTCTCTCTCTCTTTTTCTCGCACTGCAGCAAGAAACACTCATCAAACTGCAACACGCATCTCGCAGAAGCCCTCAGATACAGCAGCAGCAGCAGCAGCAGCAGCAGCAGCAGCAGTAGAGCATGGGCCTCCTGTTAACACACAGACATGACACAGCGACAGCCAACAGCTTAACACTCTGCTCCCCAGCTGGCTCTGCTCTCAGGTGGGCCACTAAGGTCTGCCAGATAAAAGCTTGCACTGCAGGGTATTAGGCGTTCTAGCCAGGGGGGTTGACTCTCTGTGTCGCCGCCCCCCTTTAATATCTAGTGTCCCTGCCTGCCTGCCTGGTGTAAGTTGGGGATTGTGGCCTTTGAGTGTCCTTGGGAGGTCAGGCTCTGCTTAAGGCTGCGTTGCATGCCGGGCCCATACACCTCCAACATGTACCGCTCTCTAAATGAGCCCCCCTCCTTAACATCTTTGTCACGATCCCCTCCGTTTGTCCCAGCGTGGCAGCAACACTATTGTCTTACACATCGCTGCCGTCATTATCCAATAACGCAGTGTCGTGCAGAGGTCAGAGTTTAGGCTGCGAGCTGTGTGTGAAAGCAGGATCACGTAATTGTACGCTGGAGATTGTGTGACTTCTACTGAATACACAATTAGCTCTGTTTCTGTTTTGACCTCAGTGAAGTGTGTTTTTAGTGCAACAGAAGGACAGCGTTATGTAGAATTATGCACGCAGTAATGCCTTCAAAGTTGCAGTTTGCGTTTGTTCTTGTGTTGTAGATCAGTAAGGAAGTCACTGCAGATGTTTCCTCACAGAGTGCAGGCGTCTGCGAGCCCTCTCAGATCGTTTGGTTTCTACACACCTGGTAAAGCTATCCGGAATGTCACACATTCTTCTTCCTCGTCAAAACCTGGTGCATACATTACCTACAAATCTGTAACTAAGTGCATTGACTCACGTACTGTACTTGGGTACAAACTTAAGGTTACTTGTACTTTTGAGTATTTCAATGTTGTGCTTTTCTTGTTCACATGTAGCCTAACCCCTAGACATGTTAACGGACTTTGATGTGTAAAATCTTTGGAGCTCCTCTTTGACTTGTTAATTATCTTTCGACCCTTCAGACATCGGAGGGGTCCCAATGATATAGATAGACTTTACGAACAACATAGCTTTCCAACAAATACTACATATATCAAAAAATGCATTTTTTCATCTCGCATCATTCATTTCTGTCAAACCGTGTCTCTGTGTGCATTCATGCATGTTTGTCCACGTCTGTTTGTTTGACTGTATGTGTGTGTGTGTGTGTGTGTGTGTGTGTGTTACAGTGTTTGATGTATTTGCGTGAGGAGACCGGATCAGGAGGAACGCTGTGACCCGTCCCTGGGGTCTCTCTTCATGACTGAGTGAACTTGCACTTTGCAGATTCAGGTTCAAGAAACCGCTGCTTATAATAGACACACTTTAGATCTTAGCGACCAACATTGCTCTTGCCTTTCGATGCAGCTCAAGGTTGAATGGAGCATGTACTTGTTGAGAATATAACATGTCTGTGCTAAACTACGACATGTGCAACTTGGGTCCTTGAGGAGCACTCTACCAGAGGCAAAGCTCTCAGCTTCTGCCTCAGCTGGCTCTATTGTTGATCTCTGGCCCCTGCGAACGCAAACGCATTACAGCAATATATTTGCCACATCCAGGCCAGTGTATTTTCTCAGAGGAGTCCTTTTCAGCTGCTGATATGGCTTAGCTTAAATCCCCTGGCCCTGTGACGACACACCAACGCAAATGGGCCAGACAGAGAAGGGTTCAGGGTTTAGAAAGCAAGGCATGAGCGAAGCTGTTAATTATTCTTGCCTCTTCTCTTTCTCGTCAGATCAAAAAACTAAAAAGCTCCATCTTTAAATCACAAGCTTCAAATGATTAGATTTGGACTTTTAAAACATCTCAATTGTTACCCGGTATTTGTATCGACATCTATGTTCGTTCATATTTTGGGTAGCATTTATTCTTGCGTGTTGTTGTGTGTGAAAGCTGACCCTTTTTTTGGATTAAATATTGAAAAAGATAACATTTGCCAGCTGTTATGTCAAATCTTTGATGCTCAATATCTCAGCATTAAAAAGCATTTTAGTATTGAAGCACATAAGAGATAATTGATCTTGAGAATATGTGTTTTTGATTTCTTAAATGTCACAGATAAGGTCTCCAACAGAGGATAAAGGCACAATGTGTGAACCAAATGGGCAGATTGAACCTTTAAACTCTAAGTATAAGGTAGGCCAATATTAAACATGTTAAATGCCTTTTCTGCCCGACCAAGTACCCACTAAATATAATTCTGCCATTCCTCTCAGCTCTCACATTGCCCCACATCATTTTCTACCTCTAGCTTTCCATCTTTATCGCCTTACTTTGAATGATGTGTATTTATTGGTTGCGTGCTTTCCCTCTCTGCATCTTATCTCTTCTGCAAGACTGGCTCATTTTTCCGACTGGCCTGGGTGTGAGTCAGGGCTCCTGCGGTGAAATGGTAGACCATGCAGGGGGGCACCAGGGGTGACGGCCGAGGGTCTGCATGCGAGCCAGACAGTAGGTGAGGAGCTGGGCGAAGAGCGGACCCTGAAGATGAAAGGTGGGAGTACCTGGACCTGGGAACTGCATGGCTGATTCAGTGACTGACAGACTGGCTGGCTGGCTGGCCGATTGACAAGCTAACAGGCAGAACAAGGAGAGTGTGGGTTCACAGCTCCATGCTACTGCCAGCAGGCATCGATGCGGCTCTGAGGTCCACCAAAGGCTTGGATGAGAAATAAGTCATGTAGTGCTCACCCACCCTCCCTGCAGCACCTTCAGTTAGGGGGATGGAGAGAGGAAGAGCAGGATGAAGGCGAGTGTGACGATAGTGGAGAGAGGAGAAAGATCACAAGAGAAGAGGGTAATGTAAGGGAAAGGGAAGTGGGTAGCATCTAAGCTGCAGAAATGAGTGTATGTGCAGGCTCATGCATGTATACATATATACATGTGTACATGCAGGAGTGTGTGTGATGTTGAGGCATCAGGAGATAGCTCTCTGCAGGAAGATGTCCGATCCAGTCAGGCTATGCCACTGATCCCAGGCCGCTGACTCTGCTCCCAGGCCCTGTCAGGTCCAGCTTCTCTCTCTCTCTCTCTCTCTCTCTCTCTCTCTCTCTCTCTCTCTCTCTCTCTCTCTCTCTCTTTTTTTCTCTTTTTTTTCCTCCTCCGAGTTTCTTACCAACCCCCAACCTCTAACTCTGCCACGGAGCTGACAGCTTGGCCCCAACAGCACGCTAACCACATTACCTGAACTCACCACAGTCATTATCCTGCACTGGATCCACTGGAGCTTGAAAGTCATTCCAACTTCTCTGCTGGTAGAGGTTAATAGGTGTGTGGGTGTGAGATTACTTCCCGAAGGCTGCGTAGCCTAACCCTAACCCTAACCCTTTTTAAGAATACTGTTGCTGAAACTTTAAACAGCTAATAGCTATTATAAATTCGCCGATGGCTTCTATTAGTTGACTGTTTCTTGCCAGGGTTGAAAAGCTCTTAACTGATCATAAAGAGACACATCAAAATCTAATACAATTACATTTTAGCAGCTCGTCAACACAGGGTGCACTTATTATAGCATCTGTGCAGATGTATGCACACATAAAACATTACACTTCATAGCTGTTTTTATGTAGTTTTGGTTACGGCAGAATCTTCATCCGTATATTGGAAACCGAACTGGCTGGTATCCAGTATATCATTTAAAAAAAATCAGTCTAAGTCTGATAAATTGGCAAAGAGATATGTTGGTTGGACCTCATTACCCAGCTGATGAGTAAAGTGTGAACTCTGGTTGGACCAGCATAGTCTGTATATAAAACTAAATCAGGCAATTCAGTTAAATTCTTCAGTATAGTCCAAAAATAAGGATCTAATATTAACAATTTGTTCAATGAAAGACTTTTATTTATAACCATTTCCCTGCATAACTCTATAAAAGTGTTTTTATAGTGCCAAAAAAAAAAGGTTCTGCTGTTGCGCAAACCAAACCCTCACCGGCTGTGTGTCAGCCGTGGTGCTGCCTTACATAAAGTTTCGTTCTTACGCGCTGCCAATTTGCTTGAGATTGCATGTAGTTGTCAAGTGAGATGTGTTCGGGATGAAGCGCAGACATGATGTGCAAAGCCAGCTGTGTAGCCACAGAGAGTATGGTCGCTTACACAAACATTACATCAGACGTGTCACTACGAATAGGCAGAGAGAGGCAGAGATAGATGGACGTGTTACCTTCACTCCACTACTGTGCTGTCAGACAAAATGAAGGCCATGCTCGCCAGAAACACTGCACAAAATGAGTCACTTTGTTTTTGTTTTTCAATCCTCATTTCAAACCAATAAGTGGCCCCGAGTTAAACATTTGAAGGAAGTGTCACGTTGCCGACATACTTACAGGATACTTAGAGGATTTGACGGATTTAAAAGGGGAAATAGATGTTTTTTGAGATCCATAATTTAGTGATGGTCCTTTTCCTAAACCTCCAAAAGTCCAAGCTGACTGATAATCACCGGCAGGAATCCGGGAGTGCTGAGCCCATTAACAAGAGGAGATCTTTTTTGCTTTAAGGGCAGAAAATCTCTATGTTTAACTCCTCTGCATTAGGAGCCAATTACACGGCTGAAAAAAATGACCAGGGGTAGTTTGGTGTCCAAGGTTGTTTGTGCTGACATTCTTCTTTTCAAATGCCAGTCTGTTAATTATGCAAATGGACTACAAGGCCCCTGTATAAACATATACGTAGGCCCCTTTATGTGTACAGAGTCCCATATATCCTGCGAGTTATTAGCGTGCCCTTGTTTCAATATAATAATAAAAAAGTATTGAAATATGAAATGACCCCTCCGGCTGCAGCGAGCCTGCCTCCCCAGTATCCCTCTCAGACTCTCAGGCCCTCACTCTCCTCCTCCCCTGTCCTCTTTTTCCTTGTGGTGCAGCTCTTTGCGCAGCGATGCTATGCGACACTGGCCAGCTTTAGAGAAGGCGAGTCCACATTGCATTAATTCTGAGCAGAGAGAAATCCAGTATCAGATGTAATGGGTTTGATTCCAAAGCCCTGGGGCGATGTTCTGCGCTGCTGTAATGGTGGTGCGAGTCGGCAGAGATCCTGCACTCATCAGAATGCTGCCTAACACACACACACACACACACACATACACACACACACACGCTCCCTTCCCTCTCATGTCTGCTCTCTCATTCTTTCCCTTCTTGTCTACTCTCTCTTTATCTCTATCCCTCCATTTTTCTCTCTCCTTGGATGACCAGAGGTGTACTCCACCCCGCCTCCGACTCTTCCCAACCTCCTCGCCATGTTGTTGCCTAATTACTGTCTCTAAACAAGGGGCTTTGTCCCCAGCAGTCCTGAATTAAGTGTCTGCTGCTCATTCGCAGATGGATAATTGTTTTTTTTTTCTTCCTCGCTGACTTCTCCTCTTCAGCTGAGGCCAGATTTAGTCAGGTATTCTGGAGAAGGCATCATTGGGTAATGTCGAATAAGCCCCAGGGTAAGTTTCCCTTTCTTGTTTTTGCTTGTTTTTTTCTTATTTTAATTAAAGAGCAGCCTGCCATCGTGAGCAGGGCGCCTCTCCAAGACTACCTATGATTGGTTTAAGGAGTGACAAGTAATTGTTTGCTCCAATCCTTGCCATCACACTGTGGGATGACAGAAAGCCCTGCACTACCTCAAACACTGATACACTGTTGCCTAATCAAACGCACATCAAGTGCAATTTGATATTTAAAGAAATATTTGACTGATATAAAATGTTCAGGTGCAAAGTTGGAGCCATAAAGTCGTGTTTAACCTCGTGGAACTCAGCTACATGCTTTATCATGCATTTAACAACATTAGCCTGGTGTTTTCTTTTTAGGAATGGGGGCAGGCTTGGGCTCATTGGGGTGGAAGTAAAGCTTTACGGCTCTCCTGCATGCTTTATGACATTGTCTGGATGTGCACCTTCTTCCAGCCTCTTCACACGGCCAGAGACTTCAGGGGAAAGGCATGAGACAGAAGTAATAAAAACAACATCCAAAACTATCTCCTGTAATCTCTGTTGTTGAATAAGGTATGCTCTGTGTAGCATTGATGTGGAGTATGAGTACTGCCTGGCCTTGTTTCCATATAGTTTTTGGGGAGATTCTACCCTCTGCTACGTGTCCCAGCAGCCTAAAGACGTCACTTAAGCCCCTCTGATGTTGCATAACACAAACACCCAAAGCAAGCTGCTGTCCTCAGGCCACCCCACTTCTCCTGCATCTAGAGCCATTGGAGGGAAACGAGGGGCTTCCCTGGGCTCACACCCGAAAACGGGGAAGCATACGTTTGCAGCTCCCTTCGTCTGCTGGGGCTCCCCTTATTATTGTGATGGATGGTGAAGGAAAAGGGGAGAGCGATGGCCCTTGCCTCCTCATCACCTATCCATGAACAGTGAGCAGCTCGACCGACGGTGAGGTAATTACGCCGTCATTATGATGTGTTATAATGTACTTGTGCACAATCATACACACTCTCACACTACATAAACACAGCCCTCTACACACCAGATGGGGTCCCCAATGTCTTCTGCCTCGCTCCCTCCTCCATACATCTCTGCTCTACTATCTTCGTTCCTCAGCTCTCCCTCTCTGCACCAGCAAGGGAATTCCAGTCTTCCAGGAAAGCTTGCCAGCTCTGTACCCTGTGTGTGTGTGTGTGTGTGTGTGTGTGTGTGTGTGTGAGCATCTGTTTGCATTGTGTGTTTCTGTGCATTTACGTGTATGTGCACATGCTGACATGCATCTGTGCATACTATTAACAAGGCCTGTTTACCATTGGACCCTCTCCATCATTGACAGGCTGACAGATGTGGATGCTGTTGTGATGCCATGCTACATGGAGCGAGATCTCCTCACATGTTCTACACCGGCAAATGAATTTCTTTCCACAGACATGGCTAGCCTGAGTCAACTTGAAGTGAACTTCTTCGCTATGTTGCCAAGAGTTAGACAAAGCGTTCGACACGACTCTTATGGCTGTACGTTAAGTATGTTACAGTCAGGAGATTGTTAGGCTGGTTCACTGGGTACAGTCAAGAAATAGTCCAGCACATAACCTTTAGTTAAAAACCACACATTGTTGTTTCACACTTTTTGTAGGGATTAAACAAACAAATGTTTCACTTGGTGAGCTTTGAAGTTGCTGGTAAATGGATTTATTTTTTAGGCCTCAGGACAGAGCTAGGCGTGCTGTGTCCTCCTGTTGGCCGTCTTTATGCTAAGCAGAGATAACCGTCTCCTGACTGAAGCTGATACTGATATTTACAACTCAAACATAATCATCTTATCTCATTTTGTTTGTTGCATAAAAGCATTTCGTCATATTTCCCAAAATATCAACTTTTCCTTTAAAATATTGTACATATTTGTGTTAATACAGTATCCATTAGTGCAATAAAATTATGATTGAAACAAATTCCTTGTTGATTTTGTGTATGTTTTTATGACATATTTAACACGGAACAATGAGCGGTACATAGCGTATGAAACTAGTGTAGGTACAGGTGAAGACTCAGGGTTTAGCATATGAATTAACTAGAAGAACAAGACTTTGCATTGTAGCTAACGGGCCAAAACTTACTTTAAAATGATAATCTGCATCAAGATGGATGATGGTCCAATATCCTGACGTTTGACATGCAGTAAAACAGTTGGACAGATAGGTTGTGCTGGGGCTTACAGAAAGAAATTAAGATCCACTGATTCAAAATCCAACTCGGGTAAAGACATCAGTTAAGCTTTTGAAGGTGCATTTCATGTCCTTGGCCGACTCGCACCTCCTGTTACTAATTGTAACACAATGGAAGAGGGAATTGGCTACTATATAAAGTGTTGAAATGATGTCAGTTCTTTTGGTTAGGTCATTGGACACAGACATGGCAACGCTATTGAAGCGAGCCGCTGACGCTGGAAGAGTTGCCCCATTTCCTGCCACGGTTACTGTGCTCATGTACGTGTGTTAATGAATTATGTATATTGATAGATTCCCAACAGAAGCTGGAGGATGGGCATTTTCTTTCCATGCGAATAAACAAGAGAAATTATACACCATGGAAGCGTGCAGCCAGTCTATAAATAGAAGCGGTGCTTTTTTGCCCGGGGATGTAGTTGCATTTTTACAGGTCAGACTGTGATCTTCTCTTAAGCCTCTGCATTGAGATGTAGCGGACACATCTCTGGGGGGCGGACACATCTCTGAGAAGCTGTCGCTTCTCTTAGAGGGGCCCCTTTAACCTCTAAAGGCAGGGGTGCATCTCATAGGAGAAATACATTGGTGGGAGGGGGAGGGCACTTTTATGGGGGCCCCAAGAGGACGCTGTTCAAATTAGTGAACTGATACTGTTATTCAAAAGGTTTGGGGGTCAAATTAGAGGCCTCTGAGCAGCTGGGATCTAAAACTTCAGCTTCAAACATGGCATCAAATGCATGACATGAGAAAAGTGAGTGGCGTCTGCAGACGTACTGCTCGTCAGTCTCCCCTAAAAGCCTTCACAGGAAATCAATAGTGGTCTCCATAAGACTTAATCTGGGATCCACACTACTACCGTGGCAGGCGGCCAGCTGAGTGATGTGTGCGGTTTAAACGGCCCCCGCATCCTGCCCGCTTATCTGTAGGTGTCCCGATGATCGCTCGGCTTTCTACTCTTCTCGTCTGGCTGTTTTTTTTTTTTTTTTTTTTTTTTTTTTTTTTTTTGCTGTATCCCAGCCCTCCTCCATCTCTTCCTCCTCGTCCTCCTCCTCCTCCTCCTCTTCCTCCTCCTCCCCTCCCTCTCCCCACTAAGTTCGATGCGATCGGCTCTGGGCCCTGCCGTGAGTTCTCGGTGCGGGCGACAGCGCTGCTGAACATGGCGTCAGACGGGATGATTTTAACTAACCACGACCACCAAATCCGGGTCGGAGTCTTGACAGGTAAACGCAGATATTCCCATCGGCTCTTTTACATTATGTTCATATTTCCATGGATTGATTTCCGCCGGCTGTCAGCGCGGATCTTCATACATGTCGGCTGGTTTTTGCGTGGCAGCGGCGGCGGCTCTCTGTCTCTCGCTGGCTTTTGCAGCCTCTTGAAGGCGATGCTGATTTTAAAGCTGTGTTTTTTTCTTTATTTTACCGGTATGCATCAATGTACATGCCACATTACATCCAGTGCTTATGCGGTGGAAGCGGTGTATATGGGCTCTGCATTGGTTTGTGTCCGCTCATGTATATTTCTTGTCGAGCCGTTTTCCCTGCTGAAGAACAAGAGATCAGTTTATGTGTATTGAATAATTCATGTCCCTATCTGCTCGTCAGAGCTGAAAATTACAGCTGACCGTGTGTTGTGTCGCTGCTAAAGATGCCCGGGCTATAGATTGCATTATTGACACCCAGCTGACCACAGCGATTTTTGAAGTGTTGCTCACGACAGTTGCTGAAGGTGGATGTGGTGATGAGCGCATCCTTGGCCTATTAAGAGCAGTGGATGATCTGATAACATTTGTGAAAAAAGCATGTAGACATCGGATGTGGCTTATTTTGTGAATGACAGTGCCGGTCGAGGAGTTTACATGACACATGATAACGGATGTGGTGCCGTGTGGTGGGGCTTAACACACGGGTAAATCCTCCTGACATTCCTCTGAATGCAACGCGATGACGGCGCGTCTCTCACTTACCAATATTGGAAACGTTATGCGCTTGGATGCGATGTGCGGCTGTGAGGCGGCGGATGGTGTTAGATCTGGTCGCCGCCGGCCTTTAATTTTTTCCCGTGTGTGTGTGTGTGTGTGTGTGTGTGTGTGTGTGTGTGTGCGTGCGCGCGCGCGCGTGCGTGTGTGTGTGTGTGGAGTATTGCTTTGTCATGTTTCTGATCGTCAAACATCACGCGAGGCGAATCCAGCGGTTGTTGTCATGATCGGAAAGTATTTTTTTTGGAGGCTGGGGGTGGTGGTGGGGTGGATGCATGATAAAGGCTGTCCAGAGGAATACCCCCCTCCCTCCATCTCCTTCTCTCTTTCTTTCTCTCCCTCTCTCTCGCTCTCTCTCTCTCTCTCTCTCTCTCTCTCTCTCTCCCCCCCCCTCTCTCTCTCTCCCCCCCCTCTCTCTCTCTCCCCCCCCCCCCTCTCTCTCTCTCTCTCTCTGTCCATCCTGCGTGAGGCTGGGTAGATCAATATTTCATGAAAGCCGTGATCTCACACATATGGTATTCCTCCGTATGGAAATTCAGTACGGAGGAGGTGGTAGGCGATGTGTATCGATGGAGGAATGACTGTGTAGAGACCCTCGCCTGAAATCTGCAAGGGAAACCCCTACCTCCAACAACACCACAACCACCCGTCGTCTCCTTCTCCTCTCCTCTCCTCGCGCTGGAGAGAGAGAGGAGGGAGGGGAGCTGTCCGTGGTGCTGAAATCCAGCGTCACTCACAAATCAGTGCGGTACTGACCCTACCACGGTAAATACTGCATCAGATAGATACACCCAGGGACGGAGAGCAGGAGAAACCCATCGCCATCATTGCTTTTTACTGTATGATGAGGATTATATGTGAAGGAAAATAGTCACAAACCGATGAGTATTTGGTGTTTTAAGCGGAAATTAACATGCTTTCATATTTTTGTTTATGAAGGTGCCGTATGTTGGTCACCAACTAAAGGTTAGAATGTGCCTATCACTCTTCTTTAACACTACATCACCGCGCCACATCGAGGGGGTTCATTTCTCTAATTCTCTAATTTCTCACTTGAATCCCCAACTGTATCCCTACTGTAGTGACAGATTGCCAGTTTGATCTCGCTGTGCAGTGTTGACATTTCCAGCATACATATGTCGATGTTGAGACGTGCAGAGACACAACCGACAGGCTTATTTGTCTTTTTTGATGTATTTGTGTGTGTGTATGGAGAAGGAGGGCTTTGCACTGTCAGGGAAACAAAGCATCAAAGGAGTAAGCAAAAAAAAAAAATGGTGCACGGTGGCATTAAGTTGCCATGTTTTACCTGACCCTTAGCCTTTTAAGAATCTAATCGTGGCAGGATTACTCATGGTTACAAAGACCGCTGTGTGATTTTTTTTTTTTTTGTGAGATGATGCTTTTTGACAGCAAAACGTCCCCTGCTGTGCTGCCACGAGGAAGCAAAGCTCTAAATATTCAGGTTGGATCTCTCTTATAACGCAGAGGCTTTTGTCGCCACACCTCAGTCTTATACATCCACAGTGTTCATGCCATTAGTTTGCTGTGTTATAGGGCCTGTGTGAGCAGAATGCTAATAGAGTCTGGAGCAGTGTTCAATCTCCCTTCTTGTGAGGGTTAAAGGTCAGCTGTCCACTCCTGCATTCAGTCACCAGGGAGGAGATGAGACCTTGGCTCACCCCGCTCCATCACTTAGCCCCACATCCCTCTAGATAGGTGGCAGAGCCCAGGGGACATCTCTGTTTAGACCCTGGACCCACAGTGCCAGGGAATCGAGGCTGAGGTGTCCAAGAGTGTGTGTGTGTCCGTGCGTGTATGAAATGTAAGAATTCCGTGCCATGTTTGAATAAGAGGTGGGGTTTATTTGCGAGGAAAGGGAGGTAGGAAACTTCAAACAGGATAATTGGGGTGAACATGCTGTCACTTGTCAAAGATGTCACACTGAAAGTGTGACCTTTGTTAGGAGTGGATGAAAGCTTCTCACGCTGTGCTCAGCCTGTGATGTGTGTGTTTGTGCTTTTCCATCTACCTGTTTGTACGTGCTTATGTGTGTGTGTCTGTGTATTTTGATGCACGAGTGCTCAGTGCCCAGTTTCTAGCTGTCGGTGTTTCTTCCTGTTGAGCATGAGTTTTAATTGTCCTGTGTCTCTCTTCCTGGGCCTGCCTCAGGGTCTGGGCACACACAGCTACACGCTCACTCACTTCAGCTGAATGTGTGCGCCTTAATTGGTTGATGCATGTGTATTTGTGTATGCAGAGATACGGTTTTAAATAAAGAGGTGGTGAATTGTGGCCTCAAGTTTGTGACCATAGGAACATTCCAAAGATAAATTAAAATCTCTGACACATTCATTTACTTTCTTGTAGAGGTGCTAGTTTCATCGTCCGACTAAGGATGATGCTTAGTTTGAATTTATAATATAAGCATCTGTCTTGACTTAAACAAGTGTGATTCATTTGTGTGAGACATTTCAAGATTTCTTCAAGGAAACCCTCTACCTATGAGAACCAGGCTGGGTTATGTCACACGTTGGGCGCACACCAGCTGAGCTTTTATGCATTTGTAAGCACATATGAGTGTGTGTGTGTGTGTGTGTGTGTGTGTGTGTGTGTGTGTGTGTGTGTGTGTGTGTGTGTGTGTGTGTGTGTGTGTGTGTGTGTGTGTGTGTGTGTGTGTGTGTGTGTGTGTGTGCGTGCGTGCGTGTGTGTCTGTCATTAACATGTGCTGTATGTGCATATGCATGTGACTCTGCTCTGCTCTTTGTCTTTCTGCACTAATACCGAGCTCTGGCTGGAAAACATAGCTTAGCAAACCCCCCCAGCCTCAAATATAGCTACTGTTTTCCATGATCACACACACACACACACACACACACAGAGAGAGAGAGGTTGGCAAAGAGAGAGCAAGAGCCCTGCAAATGGCATTCAGTGGCTTTTAATCTGTATAAAGCCAGTGTGGCTGTGTGGGACCATAAAGTATTATTATACGGCAACTTTCCATGCATGGGCCGCCAATGCTCTTGGATGTGTGGCTTGATTTACAGCCCATAGAAAGCCCCATTGATGCTGGATGCTGAGAGTGTGTGGGTTAACTCCAGCCCTTCCTCAAAGAGACGCAGACACACACTCGGCACCGGGCTTCCAATGAGGAGCCAGGGCAGGAAAGCTCGACTTTGCGACAGACAGCACAGATACCTTCCCTCTTCTTTCTCTCTCTGTGTATCAATCTCTCCCTATCCCTCTCTTTCTC
Source organism: Cottoperca gobio (assembly GCF_900634415.1). Lineage (NCBI taxonomy): Eukaryota > Metazoa > Chordata > Actinopteri > Perciformes > Bovichtidae > Cottoperca > Cottoperca gobio. The sequence continues at coordinate 5,422,326 of NC_041378.1, forward strand.
TTCTATTTTTTTTTAGCCTCGGTTGTAACAACTGAGAGAGGCTCAGGAATGTGTGGGCGGCTCTCTAAACTTACATGTCTATCAGAAAGACATGAATCGACAGCAGGAAGGCTTCCCAAAACAACCACATTCAGATCGCTCTCTCAACTCGCTCTGTTAATAGAACTAATTCTGTGACTCCCTGCAGAATGGGTGGAGGCTTTTATTTTGGCGGGGTGGTGGTCCATTTCTTTATCATATGTGGTCTGCATTTTGTTGGTGTGTTAAAGAAGTGAAGGGCTGTCCTAGAAAGAGCTCAGAGAAAAGGTTTTGGTACATCAATATGTCTAATTCACACATGCTTATCAACAAAACAAATATTGACAGCCGGCCATATTGAAAGAATATATGAACAGTAGCGCAAAACTGCGCAGCCCCAAACATATTTTGAAGATGATTTATCCTTTGTTGTTGTGTGTGTGTGTGTGTGTGTGTGTGTGTGTGTGTGCGTGCGTCTCTGTGTGTGTGCGTGCATGTGGATTTGCAAACATGTATCCCGGGCTCCTCGTGTGTGTGTACTTGTCTGGCTGCAGATGGGATAATAACTATTTAATCTGCTTTTCCACATAATTTAATCTCTGGAGTTTGTCCCAAACTCACCTTAAAAGCTCAGTCGCTAAAAAGGCCCACTCAAGAAACAGGAGTCAAGTCAGCAAGAGGCGACCTAGCGTGCCGGAGCACCTTGACCAAAAGTAGAAGATGCTGTCATCTGTCACCGCATGGCGTGGGCGGCTGCCAGGTTATGGAGCAATCTCCTCTCGCTGTCTCTTTCTGAATGACTCAATCTTCTGTCTGCAATGTAAGCCAAGAGTTTTACAATTAAGGGAATCAACAGTCACACGCACAGTTTCGACATCATCAGACTATGACATGCAGAAGACCCCCCCCCCCCCCCCCCACACACACACACCTGCTCCGTCTACTTTTATTCTCACTTATGAAATTACTACATTTCCCAGAATGCTTTCACCTCAGTATTGCTCAGAAATATGCTTCAATGTGTGTGCACTCTTAGATGTAAAGTTAATGTTTAATGTTGTTAATGCAAAGTACACCAAGGTGCAGAGTTTTCATATAGTTGAAGACTTTCTCTGCAACGGTACTTCCATCTTGGTTGTGCATTGGTCGTTTTTTCGACATGCTCTACATCATGGAAGAGAAGTTAAGTTCATATCTGGAGAAGGTGAAAACAATATGTTCTGCTTTTGATTGTCGGTGATTGCTGTGTTAATCGTGGGTGTGTTTTATGATGGTCGTGTGTGAGCTTATTTAGATGACTTAAAGCTGTAATTAATGATTGAATTCAAGATCAATTCATCGATCTACTACTTCTTTTGGTTAATCAATTAATCCTCAGTCTATGAAATGTCAAAACTACTTCCTACATCCCGAGGTGATGTCTTAAATTGCTTGTCTTGGCCAACCAACAGCCCAAAACCCAAAGATATTCAATTACCAATAATATAAAACGGAGAAACATATCTGGCCTTGCTCAAGGGCACTGGTCAAAGCAGTGTCCACGTGTGTGAGTGTCCTTTCAAAAGACAACATTGATCTCAGTGAAGGAGGGACCAGTGAAGGTGTTTTCTTGTTAATTGACTTAAATGATCAAACAATTATTGTACATTGTTGTCAATCAATATTCTGTCATCTGATTCATTGAGTAATAATTTCAGCACTAGTCATGTGCACTCTTCCCATATACAGTATGGATCCAAAAGCCTATTAAGTATATACCCGTGTTTGTGTGTCTTAGAGCCAACTCCTCCCTATCTAATCACTCGCAATGAGGGTAGAATTGAGATAAAGATAAGACTTAATGTGTGTAGCTCATGGTCAGATACTGTTATCCTGATCCCATACCAAGATACAGATCAGATGTTAATATCAGGTGCAAACGGAGTCTTAATGTTTCTGTCTTATATATACTCTTTACTTTCAAATGTTGAACTCCCCTCCAGCTTTTGCCCTTTTCTGTATGTGCACCGTGCACAGCTAAGCGCCTATATGATTTGTACGACAACGAGCACTGCATGGGTTCTCCCATCATTCCCTATCATCTCCGTCTTGCAGGTCTAAGGGGTGTAGTTCTACATTACATATACATGGGTTACAAGATTGAAAAGCATTGCTTTAATAATTTCAGGGGGGGGGGAAACTTAACACAGATTCAGTAAACATCAAATTACATCTTCTCTAAACACATCTCCCTGTTTGAGTACATGTCTTATGTGTCCATCGTGATGATGAAGTAACATAATCCAAGAATGTCAGCGGGGAAGGTACGACAGAAAGGGACCACAGAGTAAATGCACAAGGGGTCAAGGTCCAGCCTGTCCATCCGCTTCCACACAGGTCACATTGGCCTCAATTCAGAATGAATTGTAACTGCAGGTAACAGACCCTTACACATCCATGTCTTGTAAAGTGTTCTCTTTAAGTGGGCAGCATCTACATGCCGTGTGACACATATCACGCGACCTCTTGAACACCTGTCCTCGTGTGCACTTTATATCCTGATGAAGACTGGTTTGTGTAGAAGCCTGCATGTCACTCACTCGCAACAAGCTCTTCTTGTAGATTAACGTGGACAATGAAAACCGTGAGAGTTTTCCTTTTAGTATGAAGCAGCAAGAAAGTTGTAGCATTGAGTCTACTTGCCTTACCTCACAGTGCTCGTCCTGCAATGTGACTTTTGCGCACATTGCGATGTTGATGCAGCGACGCTATATTGTGCAGCCCTTGTTCTTGTCCTGATTCTTTACTTCAACATCACCACCACCGGGTTTCTTGACCCAGTGCAGCACTCTCTACTTGTTCCTACAAACTCATCCATCTTGATATGTACTTCCCATAATTCAACACTTACATTTAAGATGTTACACAGATAGAAAGAAACAAAGCCTCTCCCCAGCTTGTATCTTCTCGTAGCCTCCCCCTAACAGTCATTTCTCCATCTTCCCATTTTATTACTCTCTTCCCTATCCTGCACTCTGACTCTGCCCTCCCTCTTTGCTTTCGGAGTATTCACACCGCTGCTCCCCTCTTTCCTCTTCCCTCTGTTCCCCCTCCTCATCCCCTATTGCTCTCCTAATCCTGTCAGGGTTAGGCTCCTGCTCACTCTCCCTCAACTCCAATGTCCATGCTACCACCTCTTCTCCTCCTGGGATGGAGCTGCCTCTCCTCTCCGGGGGAGTAAGGGAGGGGACAGAGAGTTTGTAGGAGTCGGGGGCCAGGGATGGGCCCTGCCTGCCTTCATGGGACACAGCTGTGAAGAACAGAGCTCTCTCTCCCTCTCTGTTTCTGCACATCTGGTGCGTGGGGGGACTGGGCCATGTTGTGCTGTGTTGTTTTGTCCTTGGCTCAGCATGGTTGCCGGATTTTGGCCTGGCTTCGCTGGAGTAGGTTTGGATTTGAGATGCGGATCGGCCCACTGCTGTACCCACACGGATGAGCCGGGCTCCTTTGGTGTAGTAAGCGATGGTTATTAAGCCGATAGAGTAATTATTAGCTGCAGTATTAGCGTGGGCCCAGTGCATTTTTTTTGGGCCGTTTCCCGCCGTAGTGTTTTTCAATAGCTGGCTCGGCAGTAGCAGGTGGAGTGTCGCACTCCTTGCATTATGTAACTCCACCCCAATTTAGATCTGACTTCAAATAAATGAAAATCAAGCTGCTGGTTGGCTCCTTTCCCCGCGGATATAAATAGCATTTTCAAATCTTATCTAGAAACAGTGTTGTAGAGGGGAGAGGCTTTGAAATGCAGCCCGACGATTAGGATCCCATTGTTCCGCTCCACACCCCCTCCATTCTCCCGGCTGCTTACAGTAAGCCTGAGGATCTGTGTGTATGTGGCTGAGTGTGTCGCCCTGCACATGTGTATGCATTCATCTGCATCACAGTGTGATTGAGATAGTGGCTAATGGTAAGATGTGCGTGGTGTCGTGGGTTTGAGAGTTTGTGAGTAATTGGTGTGTGTATGTGTGTGTGTGTGTGTGTGTGTGTGTTGCTGCTGGGTGTGTCTTTGATGATGGATGCTGTGCTTCTGCTGCTTACCCCACTGCTCCTCTCAGAATTAACAAGGTTGCTAAGATACAGTGGGCTTATATTAGATTAGGTTATCTGCTGTTATTGCTGTTACTATATTTTACCCAGCACCGTGAAGCCTTTATTAATTTGGAAATTTACCCTGCCATGGAATGAAGATGCTGGTATTTGTGCACCACTGCTCCTCTCCTCTTCTGGCTAGGAGGGGGTTGTAGTACTGAAAGCCCCCTAGTCAAATGTCTACCCCACCCCATTACAATCTGGAGGCGGGTCCATACCTCTATTCATCATTAAGCCCATTTAATCCGAGGCCTGGGGCCCAGTGTTTCCATTTGACACAGAACAAGCCAGTAAAATAGGAGACGGGATGCAGTGATATCACTTTGGTTGAGGCTTATTGGTGTGCAGAGGTGTTGTCCCTCCCACCAGCAGATGTCAGCCCAATCCAGTGTTTGACCTCCATAGTAGCTGCTTCATGGCTGGATGGCCATTGAGACGGCTGTTAGCGGAGAAAGAACCGGAAACAATACAGATTCCAAGTGGGCTTTTCAGACGAAGAAGGCGACGCATTGCTATCCATAGACTGTTGAATTTGCACATTTTCCTGCACATGTTTAGCACAATTTACTCAATGGATTAGGCATATAAATCAGGATGATCTACTGTTTAACTGGCAAAGCATGTTTAAACGTAAGGAATAGTTGAACATTTGACCATAATTTCTTGACTAGAACTTCACATAATAGCCAAAACACCCAAGTGATGCCAGATTTCTTTATTTTTCTGTTAAGGGCAGCAGGGTATAGTGCCGTAATGATGGATAAGCACTGTCATAATTGGGCTGGAAGCAGACTTTGGCACAAGCAACTCCAGGCGCTCTGTCTTGCACTGTGATTTGTAGCGTATGTTGTAAAATTGCTGATCCATGGCAAGATGTCCAAGGCTGTGTGTGTGTGTGTGTGTGTGTGTGTGTGTGTGTGTGTGTGTGTGTGTGTGTGTGTGTGTGTGTGTGTGTGTGTGTTTATGTACCTGAAATAAAGTCCATGTTTGTTGTGTGACTAATGTGTATTCATGTGTAGAAATGTAGTGTGCGTGTGTGTGTTTGTGAAGACCTGCTATAAGGGAAAACCCCATTAATGTGGGATCCCAGAGAGATAATGAGTGCTGACTGCTTTATGTCCTGGAAATGATTGAGTGGAACATAGTAGCTGTTTATGAATTCTCTCTGCTTGTGGCCTGACAGCACATAGCCTGCCGGCTAACCTGAGTTTCTGTTCCAGAAAAAGACAACTAGCACGTATGCTAACTGCACTTTGACTGTTAACTTATGCTACTTGTTAGACAACCTTTAGCTATGTCTCAATTCCTCATAATGTGTTGGACTAGGATTAAATTAAGAATGCTCAAAAACGTGTGCTGTTAAAGTGCCATAATGTCGTGCACAGAGGAGGAGCTACTAACATCAGTAAATGGTGGTTGAACTGCTCCTTTTATGATCTTTACAAACAAGTGCTAAATGTTTTTTGCTTTCTCTTCATGTTTGATTGGCAGGGTCATTCCAAAGTCACTTTATGATTTACATCTGTTAGCACATATATTGCATCACTTCCTGTTACTACAAGTACATGTATTTGTTTATTAGTAACCGGGCTACCTTAATGCTAGCAGAAAGCTTGCTAAAGAGTAGCTAGTAAACTAGTTAGTTGTCTTCACGTGACTAGCTAGCTTGCTAATAGTAATAGATTCACATCACCTGTTGCTACCACTAACTTTTCTCATGGTTGTTTTTTGTATTTGTTTGTCATCTCTGTGAAAGGACAGTGAATGAGCACATGACTTGGTTATCTGTGTTGCAAAACAGCATTTGGCTATTTGGTTCAATTGTGAAGACATGGCCATTGGTTTTACACTGTTTCACCTCCAGAAGAGCCAGGAATGCTTTTGCTATATATATATATATACTATTTCCTTTCTTCTTTTCTTTCCCTTTAAGCAATCATTCCCTCTGTGTTTTCCCTTTCGTTTCTGCTTTATATTGACATGTTCCCCTCCCTGATCACTTCTCCTTGGTCTCTTGATGTTTTCCCATGTGTCCCGATCTCTCCTGCTCTGCTATGGCTTAGCGATTAACCCTTAAAGAGCGTACGCAAGTGTTTGGGTGTGCGCGTCTAGATCCCATGTGTGAGATGTGTTGCCCTGTGAAATGCTTCTGAAGCACAGGCCTCCTGCTCTCCTCCCACTGCTGTAGCCTGGGGACATTCAGGCTTCTGCACTCACACATACTCACAGGTGGAGGCAAATGTGAGATGATAGGAGTCCATTCAGGCATAGGCACCAGAAAATACATATCAAATTGAAAGATTATACAATTTATAGAGTATTAAAAAATGTATTCTTAATTATTTTACTTACTGTTATTAATAACCTTTTCTTTATTGTACTTTATTATATGGATTTTTTCATTTGTATCAATGCACTTTGCAGCATTGTTTCTATTGTATTATTATTCTGAAAGATGCTGTTCATTGAAAACTTTTTGAACTTTTAACCACATCTTATTATTATAATTAGCACACAGAAACAAAAGCTGATTTAAAATTCAAAAGTAAATAGTCAAAAACAGAAAGAAAATAAAGCATATTTAAGCAAAAGTGTGCAGCTTGAAGTGTAGTCTTTCGTTTGCACTCGATATCAGGTCAGATATGAAAATCAATTGCACTGGCTTGAATCAAAAATTGCATTGCCAAGCTCTACTTACATTTGACCCCATAATAGCAGGATGATATACTACTCTAGAACCAGCCTCAGCTCAGACAACCGTCCGTCTGGCCTCACAGTAGCTGTCTGTCTGTTAGTGGTTGTCCAACCATGCATAAGCATTGACCTTTTAGCTTGCTTTGTACTGTATGTACCATGTGGGAAAGCGCCCTCTGCGGTGGGACGGGTTCACTGCATTGCGTCTTCACTTTTACCGTGACCTAGGTTTAGAGTGGATGCTCAGGTTTGTAATGGAAGCAAAGCGAGGTGGACGTCTTTTGTGATAAATCCTTGGTTTCTCCCACATTGCGGGTTTTAGGACGGACACCAGAGATGATGCAGTGCACTGCCCTGTTTGTGTGCAGGTGCTGAAAGCTGAGCTGCAAATCTACCTGGAGAAAGGTGCATGGGCGGAGCTCTGGAGGTGGGAGGGAGCAAGCGTCATGAATTCTTGCGCGCCTTTTCCCCCTCCCCTCTCACTCCTCTTCCTCCATCTTCACTCCCTCTTCTCCCCTTCTCTTCCCCTGTCTTCAGCTCTTGCACAGGATCACATTAATATTCCTTTGAAGCCTGTTTCAACTGCAGCCAGATTTCCCTCTCTTCCACTCTCACTTCTTCTCTCCCTTTTTTTGTTCCCCCCCCTTTCTCTCCCTCTTGCTTCCTGATTCTTTTCCGAGCTATTGTTTTGTAGAAGGGGGCACTTTCCCACCATTTCTACTGAGGTGCAGCAGGGAGGGGCAGTTTTATTACCTTCACTCAGGAGTTCCCCTTGTTGCACACATGCACACACACATGTGCACGCACACACACACACATATCGAGGGGTGGTGGGTACCGATGCCTTTGACAGAGCGTGTTGATTGGTTCAGAATGGTTGCTGCCTCTTGTAGGAGAGTGGAACGGCTATTTTTAGATCAAGGGGTAGCTGGGAGAGAAAGACTGAGGAGAGCTGTGTGTGTGTGTGTGTGTGTGTGTGTGTGTGTGTGTGTGTGTGTGTGTGTGTGTGTGTGTGTGTTGTGTGTGTGTGTGTGTGTGTGTGTGTGTGTGCCCACGTGCATGCGTGTGTGTGTAAGGAATACTGCAGTCTTGAAGGAAGTTCCCTCTTCACACACACATACACACAAACTCACACGCACACATGCACTTATGCAGCAGTGCCCCTCTAAAGCCAGGGTGGTGTGTATTCCATGTGCAGCTTGCTCCCCTTTTTCTCTCCTCCCTCAACCTTTTTTTCTCGCTACATCTCACCCCCCCCCCCCTCCTCCACCCTCCACTCCACTCTCCCTCCCGCAGTCTTTCTGTCTCTCTTGTTTCTCCCTCTCGTTCTCTCTTTCTGAGCTGGCTCGGTGTGCAAATGTCAGCACTCTCCCATTTATTTGCCAGAGCCCAGAGCAACGTCCTGCACCCTCTGTTTACCTCTGTCTCCACAGTGCTGCCCCATCGCCACTGCTTTTCCCCTCATTACCCTTCCCCCCCCCCCCTTCTTTAAAAAAAAACTCCTTCCATCCTGCATTCTTTTCATTTCTTTTATAATCTCCCATTTTCTTCACCACCACCCCTCACTCTCATCTCTCCATCCTTCAGCTCTGTTGCATTCCTTTCCATCACCCCCCCCCCCTACTCCCCTTTGCATCCCACTTCCATTTTTTACACCACTCACTCACCCCATCCCTCCACCCCTCCTCTCGTTCATGGATCAAGGCACTTCATTGGACTAACATCATGACATTTCCAGTCTTGTCTACAACCAGCACATCAAGTTTTTTGATTAAATACACTGCACCACCACCACCATCGTGGTCCCCGCCCCCCCCCCCCCGGAATTTAGTTTTGCATCTATTTCAAGACACGAGCTTGTCCGTTCACGTTTGGCCCCGTCAGATTACAAAACACCTTGTCCCTCTCTTCATCCTCTCCGTCTGTCTCTTTCTGTCTCCTCTCATTTTGTGATTTTTTTTTTTTTCTTCTTCCATTTTCATCTCCTCATGTCTTCGTCTTTCTTCCTGTCTCACTCTATCCGTCACTTTATCCGTCTGTGATCACCGTGATGACTCATGTGGCTTCGCACCTGCTCTGCAGTCGAGGGGCTTGGAGATGATGAAGGTGTGGCTTCACATCAAAAAGTGTTCGGGGCGAAGGTGATGTCAGTGTACGCGTTATTCACATAGCGGCCATGTTTGATTTGCAACATACATTTTGGAGGAAAGCTTGATGCAGAAGACATTGTACATTTGTATATACAGGTACACCTAATTACATCCAAAACTGACAAGAGGTTCTGCAAAGAGTGAGAGCGTCCTATCCTCCATAATTTAGACACAATGGACGAGCCCTCTGTGTCCATGACATGAAATGTGGATCAAAATGTAAGAATGAATACAGAAATGTTTCCAGAGCAGCACAGAACTATGTGCTGGGATCGGAGCTTCTTGGATGTTGCTCATCTAGTTTTCATCATCTGATCAAAGAAGATTTTGGTGTGTTTCGTCATTTTCTATCTGAAGATCAGTTTGAGTCTCCCACCCTGAGTAATCACACGTGGCCAACCATGACACAGTTTAGATAATTAGAAAATAGTATGTCTTGTTCTTGCAAAGTAAGCTGGCATGAGAGTAAAGAATTTCCAGGAAGCAAAAAAAAGCGTTTCAGTTTTTGGATAGCATGATACCTTTTTCCCCTCCTCACATTCATGAGATGTGCTGTAACGATAGCAATGTGTGCTAAAGCGCTTTGTGCATTTCATTTTGCTTATCAATTTGCGTGCTAATTTCATTTTCTTCTGTCTCTCTCTGTCTATCCAGTGAGTGACAGCTGTTTTCGGAACCTTGCAGAGGACCGCAGTGGCGTCAATCTCAAAGATCTCATCCATGATCCCTCCCTGTGAGTATTGCCCTTTTTTTTTATGACAATTCAACCTACAGAGATGACGAAAGAAAACATCAGGCAACACGCTCATGCACACAATTGTTTGTTCCAAAGTTAAATCCTTTAACTTAGCATAAATCCACGACACAAAAAGAATAAGCACAGGTTTTCTGTGTGTGTGTGTGTGTGTGTGTGTGTGTGTGTGTGTGTGTGTGTGTGTGTGTGTGTGTGTGTGTGTGTGTGTGTGTGTGTGTGTGTGTGTGTGTGTGCAAGCCTTCTTCTGTTTGTGGTACTAAAAAACTAAAAATATCTCTGCTACACAACATGTCGGGGCTCTGTGTCGCCCTATGGAGTTAAACTCCCAGCATGCATGGCAACAACAAAAGAGCTGCAGCACTCTTCTGTTTTAAAGATGCCTCTCAGTAGTTGAAAGAAGTCATTCAAAGAAGCTAAAGGAGGTGAAATTAGCACTTGTTTCCATTAACAGGGATGTGATCAGTGACAAAAGAGCGCCCGGGAAAACAATAATCTTCATTAACAAAAATCTCCTTGTGCTGAATGCATTAAAACATTGATTTTGCACCTTTTCACAAGGTGCACTGTGTCAGCTTCTCTTGATGCTCATTTGGCTTATTTATTGTGTAAACAACTCAGCTGGTGGTTCTGGAGTTTTCCGCTAGCTTCAGTAATATAAACATAGAAGTGACAATGAACGTTACTTTTATAAATTATTTAATTTTAAACAACAGTCTACAGTTTTATGAACAGTGTGAAGGTAATAAAAAAAAAACAAGTAGACATTACAGCTTTATGTGATGGCTGAACATCTCATTCCAAAACCAGTGGCATTAATGGGCTGCTGTAACGGCCTCCGCTCCTCGGGGAAGGCTCTGTTCGAGATATTAGAAATCTGGCTGCAGGGATTTTCTCCCATTCAGCCACAAGAGCATCAGTGAGGTCGGGTTCTGATGTTGGGCCGATAAGGAACCGGCTCACAGTCCCAGTTCATCCCAAAGATGGGATTCCATACGGTTCTTCCAACACCAAACTGAAACCTGCTTCTTTATGGAGCTCGCTTTGTGCACGGGGGGGGGGGGGGGGGGGGGGCATTGTCATGTTAAAACTGAAAAGAACTCCATCTCCAGAGGTACAAATATTCACCTGGGGCCACATACTTTTGGTCCACAGCAGAAAAGAGTTGATGTTTTATGTCAGATTCATTGTTTGGAGCTCTGGCGATGTTAGCTCTAATCAGTAACCGTGTTTTATATCAATGCACATATCAAACGTTGCATTTTCGAAATGCCGCTTCAGCCCGAGACTGGAACACGGCGAACTGTGACCTGCGGCATCAGACACGCTTCTCTAGTCATCCGAGTCATTCCCCATACAGCCATTGATTTGCTGGAGCTCCTCTGTCACAATATCACAGCAGTCAATATCACCGGAGTGTCTCCAGTTCCCCCCCCCCCGCTATGGGACCCTGCACTGATCGATGCTTGTCATGTCCTTTACGGTATGTTTATTTTGAGGCTGATGTGTAATGTATGTGTCAAGTCTGTGTGACACAGAGAGGCAGTGTGAGGAGGCTTGTGCCATGTCATGTG